>NC_057814.1:487728856-487749191 GCF_018294505.1 Triticum aestivum | reverse complement strand
CGGGCCTCGCGGGCTCGCGCGGTGGAGGCAGCCGGGGTGCTGACGTGGCGGCCTCCGGTTGGCCGGGCACGGCGGCGGGGATGTGTCCGGTGGCGGCGGGGGCGATTTGATCTAGGGTTTGACCCAGATTTCGGAGGGGGAGGTGTTTTTATAGGTAGAGGGAGCTAGGAGACTCCAAATGGAGCACGGTTTTCGCCCACACGATCGTGATCGAACGACCGAGAGTATAGAGGTGACTTAGGTGGGTTTTTGGCTGTTTGGAGGGGTTTTTTTGCTGCAACACACAAAAGGACTTTGCGGTTACCCGGTTAACCGTTGGAGTACCAAACGACCTCCAAATGGAACGAAACTTGACAGGTGGTCTACCGGTGGTATACCAAGGCCACTTGGCAAGACTCGGTCCATTCCGAGAACGTTCAACACCCGCTCACGAAAAGAAACAAGAGGGGTGCGCCGGTGCATGTGGGAGTGCCGGATTGCAAAACGGACAATGGGGAAAATGCTCGGATGCATGAGACGAACACGTATGCAAAAGATATGCACATGATGACATGATATGAGATGCATGACATGAACAAAATGCAAAACGAAAAACAAAACCCGACCACGAAGGGAATATCATAACACATAGCCGAAAATGGCAAGAGTCGGAGTTACAAATATGGAAAGTTACATCCGGGGCGTTACACCTCGTCATGTCCATGATCATATCCGGGACTCCGAACTACCTTCGGTACATCAAATCACATAAACTCATAATACCGATCGTCACCGAACGTTAAGCGTGCGGACCCTACGGGTTCGAGAACTATGTAGACATGACCGACACACGTCTCTGGTCAATAACCAATAGTGGATCCTGGATGCTCATATTGGTTCCTACATATTCTACGAAGATCTTTATCGGTCAAACCGCATAACAACATACGTTGTTCCCTTTGTCATCGGTATGTTACTTGCCCGAGATTTGATCGTCGGTATCCTCATACCTAGCTCAATCTCGTTACCGGCAAGTCTCTTTACTCATTCCGTAATACATCATCCCGCAACTAACTCATTAGTTGCATTGCTTGCAAGGCATATAGTGATGTGCATTACCGAGAGGGCCCTGAGATACCTCTCCGACAATCGGAGTGACAAATCCTAATCTCGATCTATGCCAAATCAACGAACACCATCAGACACACCTGTAGAGCACCTTTATAATCACCCAGTTACGTTGTGACGTTTGGTAGCACACAAAGTGTCGTGGAATAGTCACGGCAGATGTCCTCGTGCAAGGACTTAGTTGTGGAGCCATCGCAACTAGGAAGCTTAAAGGGGTTAAACGGGACAAAGGACACGAGGATTATACTGGTTCGGCCCCTTACAGTGAAGGTAAAAGCCTACTCCAGTTGAGGTGGAATTACTTAGGGTTTCGATGACCAGGGAGCTAAACCGCTATGCCTGGCTATCGATCTGATCTTACTTGTCCTGAACCGCCGCTGGGTCGTCCCTTTATATAGAGAGGTTAACGCCCAACGGCTCTCAGAGTCCCGGCCGGCTTATAAATAGTGTCCGGCTGGGACTCTTAACTATTCTTGCCTTACACTACAAGTCATGCCTTAACGGCGGTTTATCACTACGGGCCTTAAGCCGCCTCTAGGCCTTAGGGCCATTACTGGACCGCCATCCTCAAGCTGGATACTGGGCTTCAGGTGATGATCGTCATGACATAACCCGGCCCCTCCTGGGTGGGTGACTCCAGTAGTTATATCCCCAACATTAGGCCCCAGATTGATTTGAACTGGTTCATGTCAATCTTCAATACCTTAATAAAAAATCTTCTGGCTTTTGTCTGCGCAAAAGCTATAACCCGCCATGACGTCATCTTCTGGATTCTTTGTAACCCGCCGTGACATCATCCGCCATTAACGCACGTTCTGCCCAACGTATCTCAACGGATCCTTGTCTTAATAACTATCCCAAAAATCGAGGCGTCTCTGCAGCTGGATAATCATGTCTCCTCATTTCTCGCACCCATTCATCAGCCGTCACTTATAAGTAGGCCCGGCCCTTAGGTCTTCATCATTCTTCCCTTTCCATCATCTTCCTCCTCTCGACACCTCAGAGCCCGAGCTCTGCCACCGCCGCCGCGCATCCCGTCTGCACCGACCAAGGCCGCTGCATCGACCTGTCTTGACCAGAGAACCGCGGCGCACCTCCGCTGCTCATCAGCACCAGTAAGTCCTCGCCGTCCCGTATATTAGATCCGCATTAGGGTTCGCGAGTTCTTCTGTGTTCTTCGTGGTTCCTCGTGATTCCTTCGCAGTTCTTCCACAACGGCCTCCTTTGATCCAAGAGTAGTGCATAACTTCGGCGGTAGTCGTTTCACACCCATTTTCAATACTAGAAGATCCCTTTTGCTTGCAGAAAGACCTCATTTAGAGCTTATGAACTTCTCTGTATCAGTTTTTAGGTCTAGAAATTTTTCTTTTCTGGACGATCGTTTGATCCAAAATAATCCCTGCAATCTGTGAAACTTGTTTGTGCAACACTTAGGCAGAAAACTGCATCTGTTGGCCATGGCGGCTCATATCGCCGGCTTAAAAGAGGCCATGCTTTGTGAAATTTCCGGATCATTCATAATAGAGTTAAATAACTTAATTGCTCATGATATCCACGGCGGCTTAAATAACCTGACACAATTAGCCATATATCATTAGGCCCCTTCATAAGCTGCCATCTTGAGTACTGAACTGAAATCTTCCTCCGGCTTAAATTTGAACCGGAAATTTTATTTTGTCATAGGCTTCCATCTTTCACAATGCCTCCTAGGGCTCCCAAAGCTCCCGTCACATGCAACTGGGTTAGATCCAACGTCACTGACAGCATCTTAGCTGATTTTGCAAAGATGGGTTATCTGCCAAGGAAAGAGATCATGTCTTATCGTGCTCCTGACCCGTCCGAAGAGAAACCTCATCCCAAGGAGGGGGAAGTTGTCATTTTCACTGATCACATGAAACGGGGTTTCGCTCCACCCGGCTCCAAATTTTTCAGAGATATCCTGCATTTTTTTGATCTGCGACCTCAAGACATCGGACCCAACTCCGTGTCAAACATCTGCAACTTCCAAGTATTCTGTGAGGTGTACCTTGGAGAAGAACCCAGCTTGCTACTCTTTAGGGAGTTATTTTATCTGAACCGCCAGAATGAATGTGCCAACGGGCCTAGCTTGGAACTCGGTGGAATCTCAATCCAACGACGGAGAGATTGTCTCTTCCCTTATGCTGAACCGCCAAGCCACCCGAAAGACTGGAACCAAACATGGTTCTACTGCCAAGACACCTCTCCGGCTGATGAGAACCCCCTGCCCGGCTTTCGTGCCCTGCGTCTGGAGTCAAATCACCCCTTGCCAGACAAATTATCTCAAGCTGAACGTCAACCACTTACTCCCACCATCAACAAAATCAAAGCTCTTCTGGGGAACGGCCTGAATGGCATTGATCTGGTCCGGGTCTGGATTGCCTGGCGGGTGATTCCTTTAAGCCGCCGCCCCGGCTTGATGTGTGATTACACGGGCCAGAAGGATGATCCTCTTCGGCACAGTCCAGACGACTTACCTGAGGACGTCATTGATGATACAACCAAGTCTCTTCTGAACGAGAGCCTGGCAGATTGCGGGAGAGTGGGCTTAAGCCCTTTCTGCAAGGCTAACCCGGCTCCAGCGATAAACTATTGACCTGAATACTTCACCTTCCATTTTAACGATTTTGTCTTAACTCACTAACCTATGTTGTATTTTACAGGCTAATGATAAATTCTGGAAGGTCAAGTATGACCACGAAGCTGCCAAAAAAGCCAGAAAAGTTAAGAAAGCCGCCAGGAAAGCCGCTCCCCGTAAGAAGGGGAATAAACCTAGCGCCTCGGACCTGCTTCATCTGGAAGACACCTCCGAGTCAGAGGTAGCTCTTGATTCTTTAGGCTCTTTCTTTAACCATCTTATTGACACGGATTATCAGCAGGAGGACACCGGAACGAGTCTTGAAGTGAATGAAGAGGTAACTATAATTTCCTCCGACTCCGAGCCTTTGCCGAGACAGAAAGTCCGAAGAGTAACCCGAAAAGTAAGATTTTCACATCCTTTAGCTTATCAAGATCCTCAATTTCTTTTCAAGCGACAGATTTATGAGAGTCGTAGGCAAACCCGGACCAGCAAAGATGCAGACCTCTCCTCCGGCTTACCCGAAGCATCAAGGAAACGCCAGACTGAGGTTATCTCCGATTTATATTCTTTGTATCCTTTGGCGGGCGTCACTCGTCAACCACTCAATTATTCTGACTCAAATTACCAGGGAACTTCACCTTCCTCCGGCGACTCAATGCAGTCCAGCTTGCCAGCTTTCAAAACCGCTCCTGGGTAATGATGATCAGTTTATTTTGTGCTTATCTTACTCATGTTTTTGCACTAACCCTTTGACTTGTAGTGTACAAGTGAAGCCCAGCAAGAGGGCGAAGAAAAATAAGCCGGCCGAAGAGCCGGTCCTGGCTGAGCCGGAACTCAGAACGGCTGCTCCTGACGCCTCTGCTGATGAGATGCCGGCTGTACCATCTCCTGATGCCACCACTGCTCCAACTGTTGAACAAACTATGGAAGGTTCTGAAAACTCGGAGATCCCCAGCCCGGCTCATCCAGATGATCCGGACGTTGAGATCACCCGGACTGAGTTTGTCGAACCGGGACGACCTACCATGCTGGCCAAGTGCTCTGCCAAGGAAGAACTTCTGGAGCGCCGCCGGGCCAAGCTGGACATCACTGACTATGCTCATCTGAGCATAGAAGATATTGTCTCTGTCTATGTGAAGCAAGTGCACAACAGCCGGGATCTGGAGATTGACATGGTGAAACAAATACAGCAAAAATCTGAGGTATAATTCTCTTTCTTACTCCATAGTTATACTTACCATGCCAGCCCCCAAGTCTATTACTTATGATAAAATATGTTGAAGACTTAATACCGGCTTAATCATCACTGCAAGAAAACCGGCTTACCTGGTAGCATTCAAGGTCCGGTTTAATCAGCATATCTGAACCGGTCCTTACCTTGTTTTAATCAAGTAGTTGAACAGCAATATGCATTAGCCCCCAAGTGCCAAGTGTCTTTGCTTGCAAAGTGCTTGGGACTTAATGTTGCATTATAATCACCCTAACCGTGACCCGAAATTTATACAGGCCGCCTTCAAGCAATTTGAATCGGAGATCTCTGACTTAAAGAACCGCCTGAAGACCCAAGAAGATGAAACCCAAAAGGCCAACTCTAAGTTTGAATTCAGTGTATCTGCTCAAGAGAAACTGAAGAAAAAGTTTGAAGGAGAGAGAAAAGCCTGGGTGGATGAAAAGACGGCTTTGCTCAGCCGGGCCGAACAAGCGGAGGCCACTCTTACTGAAACAGCCGCCGAGCTACGGCTTAAAACGCCATGTTTCTCAGATGGTCTCCGCAATCTTTGGTAAGTTACTCTATAAGTGTTTAGCTACTTTACATCTTTTCCAAAGAGCATCTCAATTGCCATCAGCTTACCTGACTTTGCAATGCAGGTCCTAGGAGCTCCAATCTTAATCAAAACGTGCTGACGAAATTGAAGGCGGTTTATACCTTGGTGGAACAACTTTACACCGGGTCACAACGTGACTTAGCCGTTGTGGCTCTGTCAAATGAAGTTCCCACTCACCTGGCGGATGTACTCAGGCGGCTTGCCGTACTTCCTCAACGCTTCCAAGAATTGAGACGAGCTTCTGCAAGAGCCGGAGCCATAGCCGCTCTGAGCCGGGCCAAGGCGTTTCTACCTGAACTAGACCCGGCTGACATCGCCCTTGGGTATCCCAGTCTAAAGGAGGACGGCACTCCATTTGACCAGAAGGACTTCGCCGCTTGTGTGAAGAGCGTACGCCATGTGGCCACTTTGATTGGCAATGACACAGATCTTACCAAATATCAACCGGGCTATGACGCGGAGAATCAGAGAATCCCAACACCACGCTATGAAGCAGTCAGCCTGATTCCTCCAACTCGTAAACATACCTTTGCCCCTGAAGTTGACCCGGCCGGGTTAATTGATGATGAGGCTCAATTTGAAGCCTTGAGTGCATTGACTGGAAATCATCAACCTTCCAGGTCATGGAAACAACCGGAGGAGCGGAGAGGGATGACCCGGAAACCTCAGGCCAACAACGCCCTTGATCTCGCAGGCGGCTCATGGTTATGTCTTAAAAGATGATGCCTCACCTTTTGGACTCAGGGAGTCATGTAATAGAGTAGGACAAACACTTAATTTTGTCGTGCCATCGCGCACGTGTGTGGCCCTCAACATTGTTTAAGCTGCCCTTTTATATTCTTCCGGGTTATGCTTGATCCTCTGTTTTCCTTATGTTTAAAGAGCTGTCTTTAATTGTCCTGCATAGAAAAACAAATCACAAGTCCCTTGGCGGCTTACCGCATGGAGAATCATACACTTTACATATAACCCGGAATCATAACAAACCGGTCCTCCATTATATCCTTGAGACAACCATAACAGCATACCTGTGATCCTTCAAGTACACCTCCGGTTTATGTGATCCGAATAATGAGTAAAAACCCCACTATGTAACATGATGCTTATCATGTGCGATCAACTTTATTGACCAAAGTTAAGCCGGTGGAGTAGAAACCACCCTTGAACACTTTAGATATAATCAAAAGAACTTGTTCGCAACAAAGAGACTTCAAAAGTTTGGAGGCTTCTGATTCGAATACGACCAGAGAACCGTCCCAAAGGGGTTAAGCTAAGATTCGAATACGATCATATAGCCCCCAGTGGCTTTGGCGTTGCCGATCAAGAGGGTATCGACAGCTATGTTCTCTTTGGTTCGAATACGACCTATGTTTGAACAGGAAGCCCCCAAATGATCTTGAGAGTTGTTTAACGACACTGATTCGAATACGATCCACGTCGGTTCCCAAAGGGGGTTGAGCTATGATTCAAATATGATCAAGAAACTCCCCAGTGAGCTCGGCAATATGCCAATCAAGTGGGTATCGACAGCTATCTTCTCTTTGGTTTGGATACGACCTATGTTTGAACAGGAAGCCCCCAAGTGATCATATATTTAACGGCTAGATTCGAATACGATCATAAGCCGGATCAGCCTCCAAGTGATCATGTGATATCATAATGAAAATAACAATGACACATTTACCTTTGGAGGGGAAAAAAGGACAGAGGTCCTGCTTTATTATTCATCATAATATATACATGGCTATAGAAATATGTACATTATGAGAGCCGTTGGCTCAAGTGTAATACGGCCGAAGATGAGCAATATTCCACAGCCGGCGGGTCTCCTCCTCGGACTTACGTGAATCTTTGTGCTCTCGAACATCGATGAGGTAGTATGACCCGTTGTGCAAGTTCTTGCTGACCACAAAGGGCCCTTCCCAAGGTGGGGATAGCTTGTGTGCATCTGTTTGATCCTGGATGAGCCGGAGCACCAAATCACCTTCCTGAAAGGTCATGGACTTAACCTGGCGGCTGTGATAGCGGCGCAGGTCTTGTTGGTAAATCGCCGAGCGAGCTGCTGCTACGTACGTTGTTCGTCCAACAAGTCAAGAGCATCTTGACGCGCTTGCTCATTGTCCGCCTCGACATAAGCCGCCACTCGAGGCGAGTCATGACGGATGTCGCTAGGGAGAACCGCCTCAGCTCCGTAGACCATGAAGAAAGGCGTGTAACCCGTAGACCTGTTAGGAGTAGTATTGATGCTCCATAACACAGAGGGTAACTCCTCCACCCAACAACCCGGCGTCCGTTGCAAAGGGGCCAAAAGCCGGGGCTTGATGCCCTTCAAGATTTCCTGATTGGCTCTCTTGGCTTGACCATTGGATTGGGGGTGAGCTACTGATGAAACATCAAGCCGAATATGCTCTCGTTGGCAAAATTCTTCCATGGCGCCTTTAGACAGATTGGTACCATTGTCAGTTATAATGCTGTGTGGAAAACCAAAGCGAAATATCACCTTTTTCATGAACTGAACCACCGTGGCTGCGTCACACTTACTAACTGGCTCTGCCTCAACCCACTTTGTGAACTTGTCCACCGCCACCAAGAGGTGGGTCTTCTTATCCTTGGACCTTTTGAAAGGCCCAACCATATCAAGCCCCCAGACTGCAAATGGTCAAGTGATTGGAATCATCCTCAACTCTTGAGCCGGCACGTGAGCACGTCTTGAGAACTTCTGACAACCGTCACATTAACTGACTAAGTCCTCTGCGTCAGCGTGAGCCGTCAGTCAATAAAAACCATGACGAAAAGCCTTCGCCACAAGGGATTTCGAGCCGGCATGATGGCCACAATCCCCCTCGTGAACCTCTCGTAAAATTTCTTGACCCTCCTCAGGGGAAACACAACGCTGAAAAGCCCCAGTAACACTGCGATGATGCAGCTCGCCATTGATAATTATCATTGACTTAGACCGCTGGGTTATCTGTCTGGCCAAAGTTTCATCCTCAGGCAAGTCTCCCCGGGTCATGTAAGCCAAATATGGCACTGTCCAATCTGGGATAACGTGAAGAGCCGCCACCAACTGTGCTTCTGGGTCAGGAACAGCCAAGTCTTCCTCTGTAGGCAACTTGACAGAAGGGTTATGCAGAATATCCAAGAAAGTATTAGGCGGCACCGGCTTACGCTGAGAGCCCAGCCGGCTTAAGGCATCAGCCGCTTCGTTCTTTCTGCGGTCAATGTGCTCCACTTGATAACCCTGAAAATGCCCGGCGATGGCATCAACTTCACGGCGATAAGCCGCCATGAGGGGGTCCTTGGAATCCCACTTGCCCGATACCTGTTGAGCCACCAAATCTGAGTCGCCAAAGCATCTCACCCGGCTTAAGCTCATCTCCTTAGCCATCCGAAGACCATGGAGAAAGGCCTCATACTCAGCTGCATTGTTAGTACAGGGAAACATCAACTGTAGCACATAACGAAATTTGTCACCTCGAGGGGAAGCTAAAACGACTCCAGCCCCCGAGCCCTCCAACTGCCTGGACCCGTCGAAGTGAATAGTCCAGTATGTGTTATCTGGTCTCTCCTCAGGCATCTGCAGTTCTGTCCAGTTGTTGATGAAGTCTACCAATGCTTGAGATTTGATAGCAGTGCGTGGCACATACTTTAAATCATGAGGCCCAAGTTCAATGGCCCACTTAGCAACTCTTTTGGTGGCTTCTCTATTTTGGATGATATCTCCTAGAGGAGTAGAACTAACCACAATGACGGGGTGGCCCTGGAAATAATGCTTAAGCTTCCGGCTTGCCATGAATACCCCATAAACAAGCTTCTGCCAATGTGGATACCGTTGCTTGGACTCAATGAGTACTTCACTGACGTAGTAAACCGGCCGCTGAACCGGATGTTCCTTACCCGCCTCCTTGCGCTCCACCACGACGGCCACATTGACGACTCGTGTGTTAGCGGCTACATACAACAATAAGGGCTCCTTATCGACAGGGAGCAGCAAGGACTGGCGGCTCAGCTAACTGTCTTTTCAAATCCTAAAAAGCAACGTTAGCAGCATCACTCCAGACGAAGTCATCTGTTTTCTTCATCATCTGATACAGTGGTATGGCCTTTTCGCCCAACCGGCTTATAAATTGACTCAAAGCAGCGATGCGACCCGCAAGACGCTGGACGTCATTTATGCACGCCGGCTTAGCCAGAGAGGTGATTGCCTTGATCTTGTCCGGGTTAGCTTCAATGCCTCTGTGAGAAACCAGAAAACCCAAGAGCTTGCCTGCGGGAACACCAAAAACACACTTGGCCGGGTTAAGCATCATCTTGTAGACCCGGGGATTATCAAAGGTCTCTCTTAGATCATCTATCAAGGTCTCCTTCTCTCCGGATTTGACCACAATATCATCTACATAGGCATGAACGTTGCGCCCAATCTGATTATGAAGACAATTCTGCACGCAACGCTGGTAAGTCGCCTGTGCACTCTTGAGCCCAAAAGGCATAGACACATAACAGAAGGCTCCAAAGGGAGTAATGAACGCCGTCTTCTCTTGGTCCTTAACAGCCATTTTGATCTGATGGTAACCAGAGTACGCATCCAAAAAACTCAAACGCTCACAACCCGCCGTGGCATCAATAATTTGATCAATACGAGGGAGGGCAAAAGGATCAGCCGGACAAGCCTTGTTTAAATCCGTATAATCCGCACACATACGCCAGGTGCCGTTCTTCTTGAGTATGAGCACCGGGTTAGCTAACCATTCAGGATGAAAGACTTCCACAATGAACCCGGCCGCCAAGAGCCGAGCTACTTCCTCACCAATGGCCTTCCGCCTCTCCTCATTAAACCGCCGGAGGAATTGCCTGACTGGCTTAAATTTTGGATCAATATTAAGAGTGTGCTCAGCGAGTTCTCTCGGTACACCCAGCATGTCAGAAGGTTTCCATGCAAAGATGTCCCGGTTCTCACGGATGAACTCGATGAGCGCGCCTTCCTATTTAGGAGCCAGATTGGCGCTGATGCTGAATTGCTTAGATGAGTCACCTGGAACAAAGTCAACAAGCTTAGTCTCATCGGCCGACTTAAATTTCATTACCGGCTCATGCTCCGTGGTTGGCTTTTTCAGAGACGTCATATCTGCTGGGTCACCATTATCCTTATAAAACTTCAACTCCTCTGTCGCACAAACAGATTCAGCGTAAGTAGCGTCACCTTCCTCGCACTCCAAAGCTACTTTTTGGCTGCCATGAACCGTAATGGTCCCGTTGTGACCCGGCATCTTGAGCTTCAAATATACATATCACGGCCGTGCCATGAACTTGGCGTAAGCCGGCCGCCCAAATAGAGCATGGTACGGGCTTCTGATCTTGACCACCTCAAAAGTCAGTTTTTCTGCCCTGGAGTTGTACTCATCTCCAAAGGCTACTTCCAGCTCAATCTTACCAACTGGATACTGTAACACCCCAAAAATTTAACCATGTTTTGTTTATTAAAATTTTGCCAGGAAATTAAATTTTTATTTTTCTGGATTTATTTTTGATCTCAGAATCTCTCTTTTCTTCTAAGTTGTGGAATTTTCACCCCAAGTGAAAACTTTCCAATTATTATTGGACTTGTTTACCCTCTCAAATAAAACAATTCTTTTATCAGTGGGATTATTTATAATTATTTTTCCCTGAGCTTTATTTCTCTAAAATGGGTTTTCATAAGTTTTAGGGTCCCATTTGCACTACAACCCTTTGATAAATTTATTTAAAAATCCCACCAAAATTTGGGGATGACATGTGATGCTCCTAGATCACTTTTGTGCAAAAATATCCTTTAGTCATTTGGAGATTTTGAGCTTTACCCCTAGTTTTCAAATCTGGTCCAGTTTGCACTTTTGCACTACAACCTATTTAAATATTTCTTTAAAACTTCCACCAAAATTTGGGGATGTTAGTAGGAGTATATTATTCAACTTTATGCAAAAACCCACTGGTGTTATATGGAAAAGTTGAGCAAAACATCCTCTTTTGCTCTCTGGCCCAGTTTGGTATTTTCTACTGCAACCATATTTTAACTTGCCCTTTTACCCATGATTCTTTTTCCTGCTTATATACCACTCTACCAAACCCTTAAGTCCAGGAGAGTGGACCTATTGGAGTATTTTTGGTCCATGAAATTATAGCCTTTAGTTTCTGCCCAGATTTGGTTTTCTCAAAAACTTGCACTAACAAGTTTTTGTTTTTGACAAACTAACCTAGCCACCCTCTTTATCATCTAAAGAGACTATGATCTGGAGATTTTGGCCACCCCAAGAGATGCCTAGATGCCCTTGGCATTTCATCGAGCAGGTTAGGAGCATGGCCAGTTTTGGCATGCTTTTGGACTTGCATTATGAAGTTGCCCTAATGGCCTAACCAGCATGTCCACTAAGCTCCTAGATGACTCTAACCTAGACCTGCTAATCCCCAGCCCCACCCAAGCCTCCTGGCAAGCGTTGGCATTTTGCCGAACACCTCGCGTGCGTGCGCTGGGCGCGCCCAGAGCGCACGTTTTGCACGCGCGCGCACCGAGTCGCCGCGTCCCTCTGTCGTCGCCTCGCGCTCGTTCTGGCCCTTCCCCACCCGCAGCCAACACGCCCGCCCCTTCCCTCGCCGCAGAGCCGCCCCTGGAGCCCCACAGCGCCGCCGTCAGGTCGGCCACGGCGGCTAGCGGCCGGCCGCAGTGGGCTCCTGCCCTGGACGGCGCCGCCCGAGCCACTCCAGCGCGCCAGCTGCCCCTTAGAACAGTCCATCCGCATCGGCTCGCCCTGCCCAACCCGCTAGCCTCCACCACATTGCCCTGCCAGCAACAGAACGGCGGTTCGCCGGCGAGCTTATCCGCAGCCATGGGACCGACGTCGCCACCTATATATAGGCCCTTCTCCGACTCCCCTCGACATCGAGCAGTGCTCCAATCCTCCCTTAGAGCTACCCCAAGCCACGGATTGACCGGAAGAGGCCATCTCCTTCACCTCCGGCCGAGACGCTCGCCGCCGCCCTTCTGTCTATTCCGACACCACCAGAGCCCCTCCCTTCGCCCTATCACCACCATTAGCTCCACCATGACCCCTAGGATCCTTTCCAGCATTCAATTTTTCCCGGGAGTCGAGGTGTGCAAAGCTTCATCCCCTCCCGAAGCTTCCCCTCCGCCATGAAGGAAGGGCTACTCGCCCTCGAGCTCCGCCGCTCCCCTAACCTCCTCCAATGGATGCGCCATCTTCCCCCGAGCACGTGCATATCCAGAGCGCATCGTTTGGTGCCCTTTGTCGCCGGCAATCATCGCCGGAGCTCGCCTCTGTCTCTGGCACAGCCGCGCGCGGAGGGAAGAAGACGAACCCGACAGGTGGGGACCACCTGTCGGTGAGCCAGCCCAAGCCGCTAGTGGCGCAACCCAGCTGATACGTTTTCCCTCTGGTGGAAGCGTATTTCCGGTAAGTACGTCTCCCCTTCTCTGGAAACGTATTCTTAGCCGATGCGTTTTCTTTTTTCTGGTTTTATTAAAACAGGATTTTGACTAAACTTTGACTGGCTATAACTTTTTAAATATAAGTCCAAATGACTTGATTCTTTTTTTGTTGTTCCTCAAATTCTGTCTAGTTTATTTTAGTATTTATTTGAAAATTTTCCAAACAACTTTTTTGTACTGTTTTGAAACTATGTGTTAATTTGAATTCTCTCAAAATAGGATTTTTTTGAAGAAGGAAGCAACTTTCAAAAAGTGCACCCCCTTGCATACTCTTGAAGGCAAGCATTCTGAACACTGGCATAATATTTTTGTGTGTTGTTTTGATACGGTTACAACACCACCTTGACATGGAGCATTCGTCATTTTATGTGACGATACGATCATACGCATGAGTGCATAATGAAGATTCTTTGCGGTTAGAAATGGATATGCTTGTGATAGTAGTCATCTTCGTATGCCTTTCATACCTACCGGAAGGAAGCCGGGAAAGTCTCTGTCTTGGGTAGACACGAGCTTGTCCCTAGTCCCTCGTCGAGACGAGTGTGTTCGGTATGGCATGATGAGGTATGATGAGTGGTGATTCTATCTGTTAATTGAAATATATTCGTTATGCTAATCATACAGGGAATATTTGTACCTCCTGAGTCAGCCGTAGATCGAGTCTTGTTCCAGTAACCCCCATACTTATTTCGTACTACCACTTGTCCCTGCCGCAGGTAGGGTACGGTTCAGTAAGTTGTCAACCCCTTCCAAGCACACACCGTACAGAGAGGCCATGGTGGAAGATACCGGCTGCATCTGGTAGGCATGCCACCTGGTCCGGGGGCATGGGTGTTTCCGGTTGGGACCGAGAGGGGGGCACCCCTTAGAGCGCGCGATATAAATTTGATCCCATGCTACGCGAGGTTGTAGCCTCCCCACTTAGAGTTTTGCTTAACAGGTGTTGTGGGTGATTCCAGACACCGGTAAGTTAGGCTGGTGTGTGCGGTCAGGTGTGTTTTCAATTAAAAGACCGTAGACGGAATTAGTCCCGATGGACTAAAGAAATCCGTTACTCGTGGGTAAAGCGTACACCCTCTCAAGAGGTTAAATCTATTCTAATAGCCGTGTCCATGGGTAAGGACTACAGTCTGAGATGGGTTAAGTGTCGGTCTTAGTGTCGGTCTTCGGAGGAAAAACTACTAAACCGGAACATGGATCATGACTTGTGACTTGTGATGATTGTGATTATTATTATATTGGACTAACCCTTTTTATTACTTGAATTATTGAGTATCCCTGGGACGGTTCTACCTCCTGGATATTCATTGTGATTATTTTCTTATAAGCCCTTTATGTGGTGTCGCTTAGACGCCCGACTGTGGCATGCTTGTTATTTGGTTACTTTATAAGCCCTTTATGTGGTGTCGCTCAGACGCCCGACTGTGGCATGCTTGTTATTTGTTTACTTTATAAGCCCTTTATGTGGTGTCGCTCAGACGCCCAACTGTGGCATGCTTGTTATTTTTTTACTTTATAAGCCCTTTATGTGGTGTCACTCAGACGCCCGACTGTGGCATGCCCGTTATTTGTTTACTTTATAAGCCCTTTATGTGGTGTCGCTCAGACGCCCGATGTAGCATGCTTGTTATTTGTTTACTTTATAAGCCCTTTATGTGGTGTCGCTCAGACGCCCGACTGAGGCACGCTTTCTGTTGTCGTCCTCTCGAGGCGTCGCTTCAGACACCCGATCGGTGCATTTTTTTTCTATTCTCGGATTGCATATTCATGTTCTATACGGACAACCTGCATGCGTGCATCATGGATTTTTGTTTATTTCGTGACTGACATTGTGATCATAGAATATTCCAGAGCATGATTATCATTTGTTATATTATACCCGTGTTCATAATGTTTGCGAGTACATTCAAAAGTACTCACTGGCTTGTCCCTGGCTATTGTCTTGGCCAGATTTCCTGCTTGGAGAGGAGCGTTGCGATGACAGCCCCGGAACCTAAGCAACGGTGATAGAAGCCTCGCGAAGATAGGAGTTATCCAGGTCAGCTGTTCCTATGGGAAATGGAGCCCCATAGACGCAGATGAACCACAAACCGCTTCCGCCATCAACCACTAGAAACCAATTGTTGTACTCATAGGCCACAATGGTCTTGTACTACATATTTTGTACTTTGCTTGGAATTTCTGTATCAAGTTGGTGCCTCATCAGCTAACAGTAATCCTGGGGCTGGTGAGCACAAGGGCCATTTTCTGGGAAATTAATATCCCGAAAATCCGGTCCTGACAAACTTGGTATCAGAGCCAGGCTGACCATTAGCTAATCCTATCTTAGCCAGGTCAAAAGAACCTAGGTTAACCCACCCACCAGACCTTAACCTCACCACAACCAAGCTTATCCTACCCGATAGCCCCCACAGTGACCCCGACAGCTTTTGGCAGTCGGTGCCCAACCTATCAGAATAGCCCAGTAAGCTACACGCCCGTGATCGACACCTGAGTTGCCCCATTCGCAAGCGTGTGAAGGAAGACTCCATTTTCTTTATATAAAGGGAACGTTTGCCCCAACCGACAATTAATATTGCCCCCACAACACGATATGTCATCCAACCCAGATGCTATACATGAGGCCACTCCGTGATCTTACCAAACATCCCTCACCTTGTGCACTGCCTTCACAGCCATTTGTTTTTCAGGTCGCACCTTGGGATTCATATAAAGACCCGAGATGCCACCCCGGGGGGATTTTATCAAAATAATTGTGGGATTTTGATCACAGTACCATGGGTTTTCCCCAGCCATCCTGGTACAATCTGTTGAAATCGAGGGTCACTCTCACCCCCTCGAAATATTGTACAACCAGGCACACCTCGTAGGTAGACCCAAACCAAGACCCTGCGGAAGTTCCCTTCATTGGGAAAATCCATACCCACTCCAACAATGGCAATTAAGATTGCTGCTTATGGAACGGTTACCCATCTTCAATTCATGGTACCCTATGCCAGTGAATGTGGCTATTTTGTTTTCCGAATAGTGCAGCAGCCAGAGAAACCACATCCTTTCCCTACACCTGAGTAGAGAAAAGTCCGACGCTAATTGAGCTGGTGCACTATGTCATCACTCGAGAGCACTTGACCCAACAAGTGATGGATTTTTTCTCCAGACCCTTGCTGTGTAAGACCCTAGTCGCCATTAGCAGACCCCTGAGGGCCAGACTAAGAGAGACGCCTTTTTTGAGTCCCCCATCCGCTCCGAGTAGACGAGAGATATATCCCATTGCAAGGAATATTTTTTCCTTGTAACATATAGCTTATTTCCTGAACCGTCAGCACCGCGGTTATATCCGTTTGTGTATCGTTTGACTGCTTGTTGTGATAACTGTGTTGTGCTTTAAAATTTTCTGTATTAGTATATTGCATTGGTTGAAGTTGTTTCTCGTGATAAAATATAATCGATTGTTTTTAATTATAGCAAACTTCATAGTAAGGTTTTTCTTAAAAGACCACTGCGATGAAAAATGTTTTTCTCAATAAAAATAATTAATTTGCATGCCCTCGTTATACGACTCGCGAGACGCATACACTAAATACACGATCGCGCGTTCTTCTATCACCTAATCGATTACCTTGCTAGTACACCACAACTGCACCTTAGTTAGCGATTCTACTGTGACCCCGTCCTATCATGTGTGTGGAGTAACCGCTTTCCATGTTACGATTATCGCATGGTACGAGCAATCTTTTTGCAAAATATGTCCTTAGCAAATCTCGAGGACGAGATTTTTCTTAAGGGGGGTAGTGTTGTAACACCCCAAAAATTTAACCATGTTTTGTTTATTAAAATTTTGCCAGGAAATTAAATTTTTATTTTTCTGGATTTATTTTTGATCTCAGAATCTCTCTTTTCTTCTAAGTTGGGGAGTTTTCACCCCAAGTGAAAACTTTCCAATTATTATTGGACTTGTTTACCCTCTCAAATAAAACAATTCTTTTATCAGTGGGATTATTTATAGTTATTTTTCCCTGAGCTTTATTTCTCTAAAATGGGTTTTCATAAGTTTTAGGGTCCCATTTGCACTACAACCCTTTGATAAATTTATTTAAAAATCCCACCAAAATTTGGGGATGACATGTGATGTTCCTAGATCACTTTTGTGCAAAAATATCCTTTAGTCATTTGGAGATTTTGAGCTTTACCCCTAGTTTTCAAATCTGGTCCAGTTTGCACTTTTGCACTACAACGTATTTAAATATTTCTTTAAAACTTCCACCAAAATTTGGGGATGTTAGTAGGAGTATATTATTCAACTTTATGCAAAAACCCACTAGTGTTCTATGGAAAATTTGAGCAAAACATCTTCTTTTGCTCTCTGGCCCAGTTTGGTATTTTCTACTGCAACCATATTTTAACTTGCCCTTTTACCCATGATTCGTTTTCCTGCTTATATACCACTCTACCAAACCCTTAAGTCCAGGAGAGTGGACCTATTGGAGTATTTTTGGTCCATGAAATTATAGCCTTTAGTTTCTGCCCAGATTTGGTTTTCTCAAAAACTTGCACTAACAAGTTTTTGTTTTTGACAAACTAACCTAGCCACCCTCTTTATCATCTAAAGAGACTATGATCTGGAGATTTTGGCCACCCCAAGAGATGCCTAGATGCCCTTGGCATTTCATCGAGCAGGTTAGGAGCATGGCCAGTTTTGGCATGCTTTTGGACTTGCATTATGAAGTTGCCCTAATGGCCTAACCAGCATGTCCACTAAGCTCCTAGATGACTCTAACCTAGACCTGCTAATCCCCAGCCCCATCCAAGCCTCCTGGCAAGCATTGGCATTTTGCCGAACACCTCGCGTGCGTGCGCTGGGCGCGCCCAGAGCGCTGTTTTGCACGCGCGCGCACCGAGTCGCCGCGTCCCTCTGTCGTCGCCTCGCGCTCGTTCTGGCCCTTCCCCACCCGCAGCCAACACGCCCGCCCCTTCCCTCGCCGCAGAGCCGCCCCTGGAGCCCCACAGCGCCGCTGTCAGGTCGGCCACGGCGGCTAGCGGCCGGCCACAGTGGGCTCCTGCCCTGGACGGCGCCGCCCGAGCCACTCCAGCGCGCTAGCTGCCCCTTAGAATAGTCCATCCGCATCGGCTCGCCCTGCCCAACCCGCTAGCCTCCACCACGTCGCCCTGCCAGCAACAGAACGGCGGTTCGCCGGCGAGCTTATACGCAGCCACGGGACCGACGTCGCCGCCTATATATAGGCCCTTCTCCGACTCCCCTCGACATCGAGCAGTGCTCCAATCCTCCCTTAGAGCTACCCCAAGCCACGGATTGACCGGAAGAGGCCATCTCCTTCACCTCCGGCCGAGACGCTCGCCGCCGCCCTTCTGTCTATTCCGACACCATCAGAGCCCCTCCCTTCGCCCTATCACCACCATTAGCTCCACCATTACCCCTAGGATCCTTTCCAGCATTCAATTTTTCCCGGGAGTCGAGGTGTGCAAAGCTTCATCCCCTCCCAAAGCTTCCCCTCCGCCATGAAGGAAGGGCTACTCGCCGTCGAGCTCCGCCGCTCCCCTAACCTCCTCCAATGGATGCGCCATCTTCCCCCGAGCACGTGCATATCCAGAGCGCATCGTTTGGTGCCCTTTGTCGCCGGCAATCATCGCCGGAGCTCGCCTTTGTCTCTGGCACAGCCGCGCGCGGAGGGAAGAAGACGAACCCGACAGGTGGGGACCACCTGTCGGTGAGCCAGCCCAAGCCGCTAGTGGCGCAACCCGGCTGATACTTTTTCCCTCTGGTGGAAGCGTATTTCCGGTAAGTACGTCTCCCCTTCTCTAGAAACATATTCTTAGCCGATGCGTTTTCTTTTTTCTGGTTTTATTAAAACAAGATTTTGACTGGCTATAACTTTTTAAATATAAGTCCAAATGACTTGATTCTTTTTTTGTTGTTTCTCAAATTCTGTCTAGTTTATTTTAGTATTTATTTGAAAATCTTCCAAACAAACTTTTTGTACTGTTTTGAAACTATGTGTTAATTTGAATTCTCTCAAAATAGGATTTTTTTGAAGAAGGAAGCAACTTTCAAAAAGTGCACCCCCTTGCATACTCTTGAAGGCAAGCATTCTGAACCCTGGCATAATATTTTTGTGTTTTGTTTTGATACGGTTACAACACCACCTTGACATGGAGCATTCGTTATTTTATGTGATGATACGATCATACGCATGAGTGCATAATGAAGATTCTTTGCGGTTAGAAATGGATATGCTTGTGATAGTAGTCATCTTCGTATGCCTTTCATACCTACCGGAAGGAAGCCGGGAAAGTCTCTGTCTTGGGTAGACACGAGCTTGTCCCTAGTTCCTCGTCGAGACGAGTGTGTCCGGTATGGCATGATGAGGTATGATGAGTGGTGATTCTATCTGTTAATTGAAATATATTCGTTATGCTAATCATACAGGGAATACTTGTACCTCCTGAGTCGGCCGTAGATCGAGTCTTGTTCCAGTAACCCCCATACTTATTTCGTACTACCACTTGTCCCTGCCGCAGGTAGGGTACGGTTCAGTAAGTTGTCAACCCCTTCCAAGCACACACCGTACAAAGAGGCCATGGTGGAAGATACCGGCTGCATCCGGTAGGCATGCCACCTGGTCCGGGGGCATGGGTGTTTCCGGTTGGGACCGAGAGGGGGGCACCCCTTAGAGCGCGCGATATAAATTTGATCCCATGCTACGCGAGGTTGTAGCCTCCCCACTTAGAGTTTTGCTTAACAGGTGTTGTGGGTGATTCCAGACACCGGTAAGTTAGGCTGGTGTGTGCGGTCAGGTGTGTTTTCAATTAAAAGACCGTAGACGGAATTAGTCCCAATGGACTAAAGAAATCCGTTACTCGTGGGTAAAGAGTACACCCTCTGCAGAGGTTAAATCTATTCGAATAGCCGTGTCCATGGGTAAGGAATACAGTCTGAGATGGGTTAAGTGTCAGTCTTAGTGTCGGTCTTCGGAGGAAAAACTACTAAATCGGAACATGGATCATGACTTGTGACTTGTGATGATTGTGATTATTATTATATTGGACTAACCCTTTTTATTACTTGAATTATTGAGTATCCCTGGGACGGTTCTACCTCCTGGATATTCATTGTGATTATTTTCTTATAAGCCCTTTATGTGGTGTCGCTCAGACGCTCGACTGTGGCATGCTTGTTATTTGGTTACTTTATAAGCCCTTTATGTGGTGTCGCTCAGACGCCCGACTGTGGCATGCTTGTTATTTGTTTACTTTATAAGCCCTTTATGTGGTGTCGCTCAGACGCCCGACTGTGGCATGCTTGTT
>NC_057814.1:487693827-487728748 GCF_018294505.1 Triticum aestivum | reverse complement strand
TACTTTATAAGCCCTTTATGTGGTGTCGCTCAGACGCCCGACTGTGGCATGCCTGTTATTTGTTTACTTTAAGCCCTTTATGTGGTGTCGCTCAGACGCCCGACTGTGGCATGCTTGTTATTTGTTTACTTTATAAGCCCTTTATGTGGTGTTGCTCAGACGCCCGACTGAGGCATGCTTTCTATTGTCGTCCTCTCGAGGCGTCGCTTCAGACACCCGATCGGTGCATTTTTTTTCTATTCTCGGATTGCATATTCATGTTTTATACGAACAACCTGCATGCGTGCATCATGGATTTTTGTTTATTTCGTGACTGACATTGTGATCATAGAATATTCCAGAGCATGATTATCATTTGTTATATTATACCCGTGTTCATAATGTTTGCGAGTACATTCAAAAGTACTCACTGGCTTGTCCCTGGCTATTGTCTTGGCCAGATTTCCTGCTTGGAGAGGAGCGTTGCGATGACAGCCCCGGAACCTAAGCAACGGTGATAGAAGCCTCGCGAAGATAGGAGTTATCCAGGTCAGCTGTTCCTGTGGGAAATGGAGTCCCATAGACGCAGATGAACCACAAACCGCTTCCGCCATCAACCACTAGAAACCAATTGTTGTACTCATAGGCCACAATGGTCTTGTACTACATATTTTGTACTTTTCTTGGAATTTATGTATCAAGTTGGTGCATCATCAGCTAACAGCAATCCTGGGGCTGGTGAGCACAAGGGCCATTTTGTAGGAAATTAATATCCTGAAAATCCGGTCCTGACAGATACGCCGACTTACCAGGCACCACGCCGTGGAAAACAGTATTGGACTGGCTGAGGTTTTTATCAGTTAATCCCATACTTCGGAAGGTCTCATAATAGAGGATGTTGATGCTGCTGCCCCCATCCATGAGCACTTTAGTGAATTTATACCCACCAACCTGAGGAGCCACCACCAAAGCCAGGTGACCCGGATTATCAACCCGGGGAGGGTGATCCTCCCTACTCCATACAATAGGTTGCTCAGACCATCGCAAGTAACGTGGAACCGCCGGCTCAACAGCGTTCACAACCCTTTTGTGAAGCTTCTGGTCTCGCTTGCACAAACTGGTAGTAAACACATGATACTGTCCACTGTTGAGCTGCTTTGGATTGGTCAGATATCCCCCCTACTGCTGCTACTGATTACCCTGGCCAGATTGCTGGTTGAACCCCCCTTGATTACCTTGAAAATTCTAAAAATTGGAATTTGAACCGCCGCCCGGGCCATGAAAGCCGCCGCCGCCTGAGCTGCCGCCCTGTCCATTGTTGCCATTGAAAGTGTTGGAATTTTTGAAAGCTTTCATGATTGCACAGTCTTTCCATAGATGAGTGGCTGGCTTCTCCCTAGAACCGTGCCTTGGACATGGCTCATTCAACAATTGCTCAAGCGTCGGGCTTGATCCGGCGGATCGGGGAGGTGGTCTCCTCTTACGTTGATGATTGTTACCTTGCGCATTGGTGTTGGCCACAAATTCCATACTGCCATCAGCCTTACGTTTATTACTTCCCTGGTTCGCCGGGTTATGCTGAGGGCCCTTGCCGTTGCCATTCTTCTTTCCCTTCCCTGTCTTTTCCTCATCAGACGCGGGATCCTTGGTATTATCAGAGTCGGCGTACTTGACCAGAGCCGCCATCAGCGTACCCATATCGTTGCAATCGCGCTTGAGCCGCCCAAGCTTCATCTTCAGAGGCGCAAAACGACAATTTTGCTCCAACATCAAGACCGCAGAGCCGGCATCCATCTTATCAGACGAATGTATTATCTCTTTGACCTGGCGTACCTAATGGGTTGTAGACTCGCCTTCTTGCTGCTTGCAGTTAGTCAAATCCACAATTGACATTGATTGCCTACATGTATCTTTGAAGTTTTGGATGAACCGGGCTTTTAGCTCTGCCCATGACCCGATGGAATTGGGCGGCAGTCCCTTCAACCAAGTGCGGGCAGTCCCATCCAACATCATGATGAAGTATTTGGCCATTGCCGCTTCGCTGACCTCCAGCAACTCCATAGCCATCTCGTAGCTCTCAACCCATGCTCCGGGCTGTAAATCAGCCGTGTAATTAGGTACCTTCCTAGGTCCTTTGAAATCCTTGGGCAGACGTTCGTTACGGAGAGCCGGCACCAGGCAAGGGACGCCTCCGGCTCTTGTAGCCATGCCTGCCTCAATAGAAGCCGTCGGGTAAACCGGAAAAGGCTGGTAAGCCGTCATCTGAGCCGCCTGCTCAGCTTCCTGATGCGCTCTGTCTTGATCTACCGCATTAAAGGCTCTATTATGTGTCGGGCCATGCCCCCCAGGAAAGTCATGGCGCCGGACGTTGCTTGAGCCGGTCGCCGACGCCATGTGTCTGCTATAACTCGGACTCCGGTTTTAACGAATTGCCTGTCGAGGGGTCGAATGAATCCTGTCCCGGCTATATGAATATGCCTCCTGCTGCGCCAAAGCCGTCTAAAGAAGTTCTCTGACCCTGCGGGTTTCGACCGCCGTTGGGGAGTCACCCTCAACCGGAAGAGCCGCCAGTCGCGCTACTGCAGCGATCATGTTTTCCAACGGGTTAGAATAATGACCCGGTGGTGTTGGCACATATGGAGGCGGTGCAGTATTCACACGGGGAGGCCCCATCACTGGTGGCTGAACCAGCGTTCCCACCCCGGGTGCCGTGATCTGATTTATCTCTGGCGGGTTGCTAGGCCCTGCACCGGGTGTGTTGAAGAGGTTGCGAGGATCATAAACCGGAGGGAGCCGAGATTGAGCCTTCTGATACCTCCTTCTCATGACCTCATTGGATGCGTTCTGATCCATCATGAGCCGGAAAGACTGCGCCTGAATAAACTGAGTCTGGGCGTCCAGAGCCGCCCGCTCTGCAGCCATCCTAACTCCTTCCGCTGGCAGGTCTTCCGTGGCCTGCGCTATGTCCAATTTTAGTTGTGCCACTTCTGCATCATGTTGAGCTTGATCCGCCGGGACGACCGTGGCAGTTAACAGGGCCGTCATCTTATCTGTGAGATCCATTAGCACCTGAGCCGGCGAGTGCACAGGACCTCCTGCCCCAGCGGCGGGGTTTTGAACAGGTTGTGTGCCGGCCATGAAGATTCCAACCCGGCTTGGCGGCTCAAAGGGGTCCAGAATACTGTCGCCATCGGAACAACCCCTGAGCCTGCCATCTTGAAGTTGATATAACGAGTTGGTCTCATCTGTGGACGACTCGCTGTCAGAGCGGGCGGCCGTCTCATCGCCAGATCCAGATCCTTCAGAGAGTCCTCCATGGACGCATCCCATGAAAGCACACTTCAAGGCAGGCAGAGTCCGGGCGGGTCTCGCACGCTGAGCCGTCTCGACGAGGTCGGTGCAGAGGTCCGGCTCAGGGCCCGGCTCGCCAATCTTTCCAATGAAAACGTGGATTCCGCCGAAGGGGACCCGGTACCCGTACTCGATTTAGCCGGCGTCGGGGCCCCAGCCTGCATCGTCGATGTAGAGCTTGCCGCGACGACTCTTGGTCATCCGGCCCACAGCGTATCCCTTGAGCCCTTCGAAGCTGCCCTTCAAGAACTCAAATCCACCGTGCGCTGGCCCCACGGTGGGCGCCAACTGTCGTGGAATAGTCACGGCAGATGTCCTCATGCAAGGACTTAGTCGTGGA
The DNA here is from genome assembly GCF_018294505.1 of Triticum aestivum. Taxonomy (NCBI): domain Eukaryota; kingdom Viridiplantae; phylum Streptophyta; class Magnoliopsida; order Poales; family Poaceae; genus Triticum; species Triticum aestivum. Next base: position 487,725,078 of record NC_057814.1, on the reverse strand, counting down.
GCCATAGCAACTAGGAAGCTTAAAGGGGTTAAACGGGACAAAGGACACGAGGATTATACTGGTTCGGCCCCTTACGGTGAAGGTAAAAGCCTACTCCAGTTGAGGTGGAATTACTTAGGGTTTCGATGACCAGGGAGCTAAACCGCTATGCCTGGCTATCGATCTGATCTTACTTGTCCTGAACCGCCGCTGGGTCGTCCCTTTATATAGAGAGGTTAACGCCCAGCGGCTCTCAGAGTCCCGGCCGGCTTATAAATAGTGTCCGGCTCGGACTCTTAACTATTCTTGCCTTACACTACAAGTCATGCCTTAACGGCGGTTTATCACTATGGGCCTTAAGCCGCCTCTAGGCCTTAGGCCCATTACTGAACCGCCATCCTCAAGCTGGATACTGGGCTTCAGGTGATGATCGTCATGACATAACCCGGCCCCTGCTGGGCGGGTGACTCCAGTAGTTATATCCCAAACACAAAGTGTTCCTCCGGTATTCGGGAGTTGCATAATATCATAGTCATAGGAACATGTATAAGTCATGGAGAAAGCAATAGCAGTAAACTAAATGATCAAGTGCTAAGCTAACGAAATGGGTCAAGTCAATCACATCATTCTCCTAATGATGTGATCCCGTTAATCAAATGACAACTCATGTCTATGGCTAGGAAACTCAACCATCTTTGATCAACAAGCTAGTCAAGTAGAGGCATACTAGTGACACTATGTCTATGTATTCACACATGTATTATGTTTCGGGTTAATACAATTCTAGCATGAATAATAAACATTTACCATGATATGAGGAAATAAACAATAACTTTATTATTGCCTCTAGGGCATATTTCCTTCAGTCTCCCACTTGCACTAGATTCAATAATCTAGATTACACAGTAATGATTCTAACACCCATGGAGTCTTGGTGCTGATCATGTTTTGCTCGTGGAAGAGGCTTAGTCAACGGGTCTGCAACATTCAGATCCGTATGTATCTTGCAAATCTCTATGTCTCCCACCTGGACTTGATCCCGGATGGAATTGAAGCGTCTCTTGATGTGCTTGGTTCTCTTGTGAAATCTGGATTCCTTTGCCAAGGCAATTGCACCAGTATTGTCACAAAAGATTTTCATTGGACCCGATGCACTAGGTATGACACCTAGATCGGATATGAACTCCTTCATCCAGACTCCTTCATTTGCTGCTTCTGAAGCAGCTATGTACTCCGCTTCACACGTAGATCCCGCCACGACGCTTTGTTTAGAAATGCACCAACTGACAGCTCCACCGTTCATTATAAACACGTATCCGGTTTGCGATTTAGAATTGTCCGGACCAGTGTCAAAGCTTGCATCGATGTAACCATTTACAACGAGCTCTTTGTCACCTCCATAAACGAGAAACATATCCTTAGTCCTTTTCAAGTCTTTCAGGATGTTCTTGACCGCTGTCCAGTGATCCACTCCTGGATTACTTTGGTACCTCCCTGCTAAACTAATAGCAAGGCACACATCAGGTCTGGTACACAGCATTGCATACATGATAGAGCTTATGGCTGAAGCATAGGGAACACTTTTCATTTTCTCTCTATCTTCTGCAGTGGTCGGGCATTGAGTCTGACTCAACTTCACACCTTGTAACACAGGCAAGAACCCTTTCTTTGCTTGATCCATTTCGAACTTTTTCAAAACTTTATCAAGGTTGTGCTTTGTGAAAGTCCAATCAAGCGTCTTGATCAATCTCTATAGATCTTGATGCCCAATATATAAGTAGCTTCACCAAGGTCTTGCATTGAAAAACTCTTATTCAAGTATCCTTTTATGCTATCCAGAAATTCTATATCATTTCCAATCAACAATATGTCATCCACATATAATATTAGAAATGCTACAGAGCTCCCACTTACTTTCTTGTAAATACAGGCTTCTCCAAAAGTTTGTATAAAACCATATGCTTTGATCACACTATCAAAACGTTTATTCCAACTCCGAGAGGCTTGCACCAGTCCATAAATGGATCGCTGGAGCTTGCACACTTTGTTAGCACCCTTTGGATCGACAAAACCTTCTGGTTGCATCATATACAATTCTTCTTCCAGAAATCCATTCAGGAATGCAGTTTTGACATCCATTTGCCAAATTTCATAATCATAAAATGCGGCAATTGCTAACATGATTCGGACAGACTTAAGCATCGCTACGGGTGAGAAAGGCTCATTGTAGTCAACCCCTTGAACTTGTCGAAAACCTTTCCCAACAAGTCAAGCTTTGTAGACAGTAACATTACCGTCAGCGTCAGTCTTCTTCTTGAAGATCCATTTATTCTCTATGGCTTGCCGATCATCAGGCAAGTCAACCAAAGTCCACACTTTGTTCTCATACATGTATCCCATCTCAGATTTCATGGCCTCAAGCCATTTTGCGGAATCTAGGCTCACCATCGCTTCTTCATAGTTCGTAGGTTCGCCATGGTCAAGTAACATGACTTCCAGAATAGGATTACAGTATCACTCTGGTGCGGATCTTACTCTGGTTGACCTACGAGGTTCGGTAGTAACTTGATCTGAAGATTCATGATCAATATCATTGGCTTCCTCAGTAATTGTTGTAGGTGTCACAGGAACTGGTTTCTGTGATGAACTACTTTCCAACAAGGGAGTAGGTACAATTACCTCATCAAGTTCTACTTTCCCCCACTCACTTCTTTCGAGAGAAACTCCCTATCTAGAAAGGATCCATTCTTAGCAACAAATGTCTTGCCTTCAGATCTATGATAGAAGGTGTACCCAATAGTTTCCTTTGGGTATCCTATGAAGACACATTTCTCCGATTTGGGTTCGAGCTTATCAGGTTGAAGCTTTTTTACATAAGCATCGCAACCCCAAACTTTAAGAAACGACAACTTTGGTTTCTTGCCAAACCACAGTTCATAAGGCGTCGTCTCAACGGATTTCAATGGTGCCCTATTTAATGTGAATGCAGCCGTCTCTAAAGCATAACCCCAAAATGATAGCGGTAAATCAGTAAGAGACATCATAGATCGCACCATATCTAGTAATGTACGATTACGACGTTCGGACACACCATTACGCTGTGGTGTTCCGGGTGGCGTGAGTTGTGAAACTATTCCGCATTGTTTCAAATGTAGACCAAACTCATAACTCAAATATTCTCCTCCACGATCAGATCGTAGAAACTTTATTTTCTTGTTATGATGATTTTCCACTTCACTCTGAAATTCTTTGAACTTTTCAAACGTTTCAGACTTATGTTTCATTAAGTAGATATACCCATATCTACTCAAATCATCTGTGAAGGTGAGAAAATAACGATACCCGCCGCGAGCCTCAACATTCATTAGACCACATACATCAGTATGTATGATTTCCAACAAATCTGTTGCTCGCTCCATTGTTCCGGAGAACGACGTTTTAGTCATCTTGCCCATGAGGCATGGTTCTCAAGTACCAAGTGATTCATAATCAAGTGATTCCAGAAGTCCATCAGTATGGAGTTTCTTCATGCACTTTACACCAATATGACCCAAACGGCAGTGCCACAAATAAGTTGCACTATCATTATCAACTCTGCATCTTTTGGCTTCAACATTATGAATATGTGTATTACTACTTTCGAGATTCAACACAAATAGACCACTCTTCTAGGGTGCATGACCATAAAAGATATTACTCATATAAATAGAACAACCATTATTCTCAGATTTAAATGAATAACCATCTCGCATCAAACATCCAGATATAATGTTCATGCTTAACGCTGGCACCAAATAACAATTATTCAGGTCTAAAATTAATCCCGAAGGTAGATGTAGAGGTAGCGTGCCGACGGCGATCACATCGACTTTGGAACCATTTCCCACGCGCATCGTCACCTCGTCCTTAGCCAATCTTCGCTCAATCCGTAGTCCCTGTTTCGAGTTGCAAATATTAGCAACAAAACCCGTATCAAATATCCAGGTGCTACTACAAGCTTTAGTAAGGTACACATCAATAATATGTATATCACATATACCTTTGTTCACCTTGCCATCCTTCTTATCCGCCAAATACTTGAGGCAGTTCCGCTTCCAGTGACCAGTCTGTTTGCAGTAGAAGCACTTAGTCTCAGGCTTAGGTCCAGACTTAGGTTTCTTCTCCTGAGCAGCAACTTGTTTGCCGTTCTTCTTGAAGTTCCCCTTCTTCTTCCCTTTACCCTTTTTCTTGAAATTGGTGGTCTTGTTGACCATCAACACTTGATGCTCCTTCTTGATTTCTACCTCTGCAGCCTTTAGCATTGCGAAGAGCTCGGGAATTGTCTTATCCATCCCTTGCATATTATAGTTCATCACGAAGCTCTTGTAGCGTGGTGGCAGTGATTGAAGAATTCTGTCAATGACACTATCATCTGGAAGATTAACTCCCAGTTGAATCAAGTGATTATTATACCCAGACATTTTGAGTATATGTTCACTGACAGAACTATTCTCCTCCATTTTGCAGCTGTAGAATTTATTGGAGACTTCATATCTCTCAATCCGGGCATTTGCTTGAAATATTAACTTCAACTCCTGGAACATCTCATATGCTCCATGACATTCAAAACATCGTTGAAGTCCCGGTTCTAAGTCGTAAAGGATGGCACACTGAAATATCGAGTAGTCATCAGCTTTGCCCTGCCAGACGTTCTTAACGTCATTAGTAGCATCTGCAGCAGGCCTGGCACCCAGCGGTGCTTCCAGGACGTAGTTCTTTTGTGCAGCAATGAGGATAATCCTCAAGTTATGGACCCAGTCCATGTAATTGCTACCATCATCTTTCAACTTTGCTTTCTCAAGGAACGCATTAAAATTCAACGTAACTACAACACGGGCCATCTATCTACAACAACATAGACAAGCAAAATACTATCAGGTACTAAGTTCATGATAAATTTAAGTTCAATTAATCATATTACTTAAGAACTCCCACCTAGGTAGACATCTCTCTTATCATCTAAGTGATCACGTGATCCAAATGAACTAAACCATAACCGATCATCACGTGAAATGGAGTAGTTTTCAATGGTGAACATCACTATGTTGATCATATCTACTATATGTTCACGTTCGACCTTTCGGTCTCAGTGTTCCGAGGCCATATCTGCATATGCTAGGCTCGTCAAGTTTAACCCGAGTATTCTGCATGTGCAAAACTGGCTTGCACCCGTTGTATAAGAACGTAGAGCTTATCACACCCGATCATCACGTGGTGTCTCGGCACGACGAACTTTGGCAACAGTGCATACTCAGGGAGAACACTTGTACCTTGAAATTTTAGTGAAAGATCATCTTATAATGCTACTGTCAATCAAAGCAGAATAAGATGCATAAAGGATAAACATCACATGTAATCAATATAAGTGATATGATATGGCCATCATCATCTTGTGCCTTTGATCTCCATCTCCAAAGCACCATCATGATCACCATCGTCACCGGCGTGACACCTTGATCTCCATCATAGCATCGTTGTCGTCTCGCCAACTATTGCTTCTACGACTATCGCTACCGCTTAGTGATAAAGTAAAGCAATTACAGGGCGATTGCATTGCATACAATAAAGTGACAACCATATGGCTCCTGCCAGTTGCCGATAACTCTTTTACAAAACATGATCATCTCATACAATAAAATATAGCATCATGTCTTGACCATATCACATCACAACATGCCCTGCAAAAACAAGTTAGACGTCCTCTACTTTGTTGTTGCAAGTTTTATGTGGCTGCTACGGGCTGAGCAAGAACCGTTCTTACCTACGCATCAAAACCACAACGATATTTCGTCAAGTTAGTGCTATTTTAACCTTCTCAAGGACCGGGTGTAGTCACACTCGGTTCAACTAAAGTTGGAGAAACTGACACCCGCCAGCCACCTGTGTGCAAAGCACGTCGGTAGAACCAGTCTCGCGTAAGCGTACGCGTAATGTCGGTCCGGGCCGCTTCATCCAACAATACCGCCGAACCAAAGTATGACATGCTGGTAAGCAGTATGACTTGTAACGCCCACAACTCACTTGTGTTCTACTCATGCATATAACATCTACGCATAAACCTGGCTCGGATGCCACTATCGGGGAACGTAGTAATTTCAAAAAAATTCCTACGCACACGCAAGATCATGGTGATGCATAGCAACGAGAGGGGAGAGTGTCGTCCACGTACCCTCGTAGACCGTAAGTGGAAGCGTTATGAGAACGCGGTTGATGTAGTCGTACGTCTTCACGATACGACCGATTCAAGTACCGAACGCACGACACCTCCGAGTTCAGCACACGTTCAGCTTGATGACGTCCCACGAACTCCGATCCAGCAGAGCTTTGCGGGAGAGTTCCGTCAGCACGACGGCATGATGACGGTGATGATGTTGCTACCGATGCAGGGCTTCGCTTAAGCACCGCTATGATATGATCGAGGTGGATTATGATGGAGGGGGGCACCGCACACGGCTTGGAACAATCAACTTGTGTGTCTTTGGGTGCCCCCCGCCCTCGTATATAAAGGAGCAAGGGGGGAGGCCGGCCGGCCCTTGGGGCGCGCCAAGGAAGGGGGAGTCCTCCTCCTAGTAGGAGTAGGACTCCCCTTTCCTAGTCCACTAGGAAGAGGGAAGGGGGAAGGAAAGAGAGGGAGAGGGAGAGTGAAAGAGGGGTCGCGCCCCCTCCCCTAGTCCAATTCGGACTCCTCATGGGAGGGGGCGCGCCACCTCCTGGGCTTCTGCCCTCTCTGTCCCCTCAGGCCCACTAAGGCCCAATACTTCCCCGGGGGGGTTCCGGTAACCCCTCCGGCACTCCGGTTTTCTCCGAAACCACCCGGAACACTTCCGGTGTCCGAATATAGCCGTCCAATATATCAATCTTTACGTCTCGACCATTTCGAGACTCCTCGTCATGTCCGTGATCACATCCGGGACTCCGAACTACCTTCGGTACATCAAATCACATAAAATCATAATACCGATCGTCACCGAACGTTAAGCGTGCGGACCCTACGTGTAGAGACCAGACCTCAAACAGTCTAGTCTCCGTGCATCAGTGTCATCCCTGGATCGGTAATGCTGACACACACAATACTTTGAAGGATTTATAACAGAGTAGCAATCACACACTTATTACATCGAATAGTTCAAGAGAACTCAATACAAATAAATATGGCTTAAGGCCATCTAAATACGATAACAGCGGAAGGCTTGGAAGATAAAGTGAGTCCATCAACTCCAACGGCATCACTGAGTATAAGACCACGACCTAGGGCTCCTTACTCGTCGTCTGAAAAGTCTGCAACATGATACGTTGCAGCCCGAAAACGGGCCAGCACATGGAATATGCTGGTAATGTAACACATAGAGAGTAATGAGCAGAATAATGCTATCATTACATGCATATTTGGCTGGTGGAAAGCTCTATGGTTACAGTTTTGCGAAAAGCCAATTTTTCCCTACCACAAAGGAATAAATTTTATTTAACTATCATGGTGGTTGTTAAACATTGAAAAGGTACCTCCAACTCAATCCCAATTAAGAACGTGATTAACCCAATCAAATTAAATTAAGTAACATGATGATGAGATTCACAGGATAATCCAAGAACTAGATACTCAAGATGTCCATAACCGGGGACACGGCTAATCATGATTAGATTGTACACTGTGCAGAGGTTTTTGCACTTTTCCCCACAAGACTCGATCGCCTTCGCTTGATTTCTCGCACTACAAGGTGTTTGAGAAACGGATGACCGAGACACAGTCTTTCAGAAACACTACTCTTTACTCCGGGTGGATAGTTACACCTACTTTCCCCTACATCTGCTAGCACTACAAAAAAATACACTTCCGTGATGATACGTGTTTGTCACAGTAGGTCGCGTTTTTTGTCATGCATGTACATCCATGACAAATTTATGACAGAATCAAGATAGTCATACCTGTGCTGTCGTAGAAGTGTTCCATGACATTACCAAAATTATCATCACGGAAGTGTCCACTTCCATGACGATATATCGCGCGTCACATAAGTGCTTTCGTCAAGGGTGACCGACACGTGGCATCCACCGTAACGGAACGCCGTTAAGCTATCGGGTTGGGTTTTGGATCCGATAACCCGTTAACAGCCCCGACCAATGGGGATTTTCCACGTGTAAAATCATCATTGGCTAGAGGAAACACGTGTCGGCTCATCGTTGGGATAGATGTCATCCACTCACTGGACAGAAGGCGCCTATGATACGTCGACACGTGGCACGGCCCAACAGTGGCCCATTCCTGTGAAAAGGCCGGCCCGTTTGACTTGGTCAAAAGCTGGCGGGCCGGCCCATGGAAAGCGTGTTAACGGCCTGTTCGCATATAGCCCATTTATAGCCCGCTAACCCAAGGCCCGTTATGCCCTATCCGAATTAGGCCCAGTAGCGTCATCTGGGCCATCCAATATGATTCCAGCCCGTTTTCACATCTGGCCCATGTATAGCCCATGACGTCTTTAGGCCCATATGAGGCCCTTTGTAACTCTTGGCCCATTAGCGGCCCGTGCTGAAACTGGCCCGTAATGAACAGTGTATTACTTTACACCCATTAACGGTCCATGGTGAAACTGGCCCGTAATGAACAGTGTATCACTTTATACCCATTAACGGCCCGTTATTCCGTTGGGCCGTTTCCAGCCCAAGTTAACTTTCGGCCTTCTGAGGGCCCATTTATTCTTGGGCTCATTTGCAGCATTCGGTTACTTACGACCCATTACTGACATTTCCTGCTTGTGGGCCAAATTCAGCCCGTCGTTATAGTCGGCCCGTTTGTGGACCGTTAGTCTATTGGGCCATTTTCATAGCATCACCAAATACGGCCTATTAACGGCCCGTTATGGTCATCCCATAAAACGTACGATTTCCATTAAAGGCCCGTCTACGGCCCATTAAAGGCCCGTACAAGACCCATAAATGAGTCGGCGGCCCATGGATCCTACGAGACGTAGAAGGCCCATGGATCCTACGAGATGTACAAGGCCTATGGATCCTACGAGACGTACAAGGCTCATGGATCCTACGAGACGTAGAAGGCCCATGGATCCTACGAGACGTAGAAGGCCCATGGATCCTACAAGACGTAGAAGGCCCATGGATTCGACGGCCCGTGAAGGGCCATGGTCGGGCAAGTTGGCCCCCGTTTGAACAATATAGCATATTCAAAGAATTATCCTACTCAATACTATACAACAAAGAGATCAAGGCATAGAAAGGTAGAATAATCCTACACTATACAATAAAGAAATTACAGCCGATTATACCCACTGGGCATTATGGTTCGGCACAGGTGATAATAAAGCATACACAAACAGCAAATTACATACACTAGGCAAATACAGCTCATACATCATGGACGCGCATCAACTTAACTCCATTTGACTATAATCTCTTCAGAAAATAGGATTGGCCGGATTCAGATAGCACAAATTTCAGTCTGCAAAATCTCCAATTCCTTCATGGTTACCTCAGTGTCTTGTTTAATTTTTTTGACTCCTGCATCTAATACCTGCATGTCCAGTCTCAACTTGTTGATTATACGTTGACAATCATGTACACGTTGTCTTGCCACCTCTAGTTGATGCTCGAGAACATCAGCACATTCTTCCAATCCATAATCATTCGGTAACGGCCATGCCGCACTGCTCGCAGATCTTTGTGTTGATGTCACTTCATCCTGAAATGTTTCTGTAAGTACACATGACTAGGGCAAAAATATAGTTACAACAGTGAAGCGAACAAGACACTATTTTGTACTACATGGCAAAACAGGACTAACAATAATGTTACACGTCACTTTCAAAAAAAATGTTACACGTCATGAAGCATAAGCAGGTGATATTTTAAAAATTATAAAAAAGATAGTCTGTGCAGCCTGCATACAGAAATCCCTCTTAGCTCACTAGAGGAGCATGATGTTGGGGCCCAATCGAAAACACAGACAAGTTACAAATTTAGACAGCATGTTGCGTATAAGTAAGCAAGCAGTTGGCCATTCTGTGCCTCAATTAAAGTCTTAGGGAGCATAATGAACAGCCGAGGGTTTCATACAAACATACTACAACACGCAAAACTATGCAATCATTAGCATAGTATAAACTAGATTGTGAGCCTCATGCAATAATAGTTGGTGAATAGACTTCAAAGCTTCAGGCACACTTCGGCAGAGTAATTAAATGGTAAGGCCTTTAATTATGTCAACTAATAGTGATACAAGTACCGAACATCAGGCATGATTATTTGGGCATCTCATTAACTAAGGACAAATAAAGCAATTGAAAAGAGAAAATTAACTATGCCTGAAACAAACAAGGAATTGAACTGTTGAGTTGCATACAATGACTTACCTTAGTAGGTTGAAGAGGCTCAGCGCAGCTCCTACTTCTCTTGCAAGGCTCCTTCCTAACATCTTGTACTTGGAAATCCTCAATCTTATCTTCATTGCACCCCCTCTGCAAGGTGACACAAACTAGTTACTCGTCTCCTTGGAAGATAAATATGCATACTTTCCAGTCTGTGAACACAAAAGGATGAGATTATAACAAAACAACACCACATAATGAAACATGCCGCATCTCTTGCACTTGCACACAATGAAATGAGAATTTACTATGTCTGCACTATGTAAAAACTAGGCATACCTTCGAACTGGATCTCTAGGTACTCTTAGAGAGCCTACTGTAGTGTACAGCCAAACCTTTATGTCACCTATGAGTTAGACAAGGCCCCACTACAGCAGCCCTTAGTGTTAAAATCATTGACAAGCTCTGTTAGAGTGTTAGGTCAAGAACAACAAGTAATCAAAGCAAACAGTCCTAGTATGGCTGGCTGATGCAAACAAGCAATTGAACAGATGTGTGAGCAAATCTTACATATCAAGAAAAGAAGCAAAGAAGGAGGCTTAAAGACCATCACTTGACTGACCAGATTTAAGGGGCATTTAAACATCATGTGCAACGTATGAACTAACATAAACATTACATATTCCAGATTCTACAATGGAATGCACATGTATTAGGTTATGCCATGTATGATGATGCCTAAATGTACAGATAGCAGGCATGAGTGATTCATCATTGCACGCACAATTGAATTGCAGGTTAAGGGCCAGTTCGATTCCGCCTTCTCAGGGCATATTGTCAAAATAAGCCATAAAAGATGTAAAGAAGTCATTTTTGAGTTATGGGCTTGGGCTTAACTAATTTCGCTTTGGAGGGGGGTGTTTCGGGTAGAACCTCACTAAAAATTGAAGGGAAGGGGAATAGTGAACTGACTCTGTTGTCTGCCTATATTACACTCAAAATGCAACTGCTGATGCCCGTGTCACACTTGACCCTCAAGTAAAAACAAACACGCAAGCATTCATTGCCCTGCCCGCTTGCATCTCCTCTCCCCTTTCCCTCTACCTCGATCCCCTGCCTGCAGCACTAGGGTTCCTCCAGCGAGCCGTCGCCACTGGTCCCATCTGGCATGGTCCTCGACGATGCTATGTCCAGCTAGGCTACATGGTTGGTGGGTAGGGGCAAATCTCCCTGGCTGCTCCTCCCTCTGGCGCCGCCCCTCATTCTCATGGTCTCCAGCAGCTGCTCCACTGTGGTTCGTCCAACGCACTACTCCGGCGGGCGCTGCACAACTACGGCTGATGCCACACTGTGGCAGAAGGCACCTTATTCCCCCTCCCCTCCTCCCAGGCCATGGCCTTGAGGTGTTGTTGAAGGATGAGCTCATCCAACAAGGTGAGGATCTCCTCTTATTTTTTGCCAAATTTTCATTCTGATCCACTATATGATGAATTGCTATGAGCTGCTTCTGCTGCTGCTATGTGATGCATTGCTATGAGCTGCTCCTGCTGCTGCTATATGATGAATTGCTATGAGCTGCTGCTGCTATATGATGAGTTGCTTTGAGCTGCTGCTGCTATATGATGAATTGCTATGAGCTGCTGCTGCTGCTATATGATGAGTTGCTACAAGCTGCTCCTGCTGCTGCTATATGATGAATTGCTATGAGCTGCTCCTGCTGCTGCTATATGATGAATTGCTATGAGCTGCTCCTACTGCTGCTATATGATGAATTGCTATGAGCTGCTGCTGGTATATGATGAATTGCAGACTGCTGCTGCTGTATGATGAGTTGCTATGAGCTGCTGCTGCTATATGATGCTTTCAGGTGGTGCTGCTATACGATAATAACCAACCACTTGGACCATCGAATTTCAATAAATAATTGTTCTTCATTTAAATGTGGGTCATGCGTTCTTCGTTTAAATTAGGCAATGGGATCTCTATGGAAAACATTGACCAAAGTAGATTGTGCCAAGTGGATGGTATCTTTGTATTTGCATCTTGAGCAAATAGTGATGGTCTGTTTTCCTATCATATTAATTACTGCACTGAGTTCAATTTGTGATGTTTGCAAGTCAAATTAATTTCCATATGGGCAGCAAAATGAAAAAATATAATGCAATCTAGACTTTCCACTGATCATACCACAGATAAGCTGAAAACGCAATGAAAAGAACTGGTTGGCTTATTACATGTAGCTTATATTCACAGGTGCTTATTTTCTTAGGATAACTCGTAATAACTGTCCCTAAGAAACTTGGCTAATAGAACTGGCATACAAATAACATGTCACGATGATTGCAATGGAGGAGTGACGTACCATAGCACACTGTATAGGCTCACCGCTGCCTCTCCTTTTTTTGCGACGTTCCATGAAATTGCCACATACATCTTGTACTTTTTCATTGTGTAACCCTATCTGCAAGTTGACACGGCTAATTTCAGACATCTCTACATGATACTGCATTGCATATCCCTTGCGCATATTTAAACCACCAATTAACAATTGTGTGCGTACCATAAACTAGCCATGACTCTGTATGCTGGACTAGCAGGCACTCTAAGGGAGCCTAATGTAGTGCACTGGAATTCCTACATGCCACCTACGATTTTCTGTAATGTACTGCCCCTGTTCCTAAATATATGTCTTTGTAGGGATTCCAGTATGGACCACATACAGATGTATATAGATGCATTTTCGAGTGTAGATTCACTCATTTTGCTCCGTATGTAGCCTATAGTGGAATCTCTAGAAAGACTTATATTTAGGAATGGAGGTACGAGGTAGTATCACGTATGACATCTACATATCTAATTTAGCAGCCAGTAGTAGAAATAATTGTCTGCACAAAGGGATTACTGGTCGAAAATCCTAGCAAAGCACGCTGACAGGCACAGAACAATACAAGAGAGAGAGAGAGACGCGCTTACAAGATCATAGCAATGCCTCAGTCCAGGATCTTGGTTGGCCAAGCTGTTAGATCCAGAAGAAACATCATCCTTGTAGTTTTTGCCAGCTGCATAACAGGTAACAACGACCGGTTAGTATATTTGAAGTACATCGGGCAGGTGATGCTGGACGGGTTTAAAGGTGACAAGTACCTAGGCCGTGGCGGGTGCTTGGCATCTCTCCAGACGGTGGGAATCAGGTTAGAAAAGTCGAGGGTGATGACGCTGCGCTGGCTGTCGGGGTCCGGTAAGGAGATCTAGAACCGTCGAGTAGGGTGTTTGTGGAGCGGCTCCGGTAGGGTGGACTACGGTGTGGGCGAAGCGGATTTGTGGTCGTGGACGAGGGCGTAGGTGAAGCTGCTCCGGTGGTTGGGTTAAGGATGGTGTCGACGACGCGGATCTGCGGCCGTGGACGGGGCGTCAGAAGCTGCTCCGGTGGTTGGGTTAAGGATGGTGTCGACAATGCGGATCTGCGGCCGTGGACGGGGCGTCAGAAGTTGCTCCGGTAGGTTGGATGAGGGTGCGAGGAAGCGGATCTGAGGCCGTGGACTTGTGAGTTGGCAAAGCGGCCTCGGTAGGGTTGAGAATGGTATAGGCGAAGCTACTCCGGTAAGGTTGGCGATGGTGTCGGCGAAGCGGCTCTGGTAGGGTTGTGGAAGGTGTCGGCGAAACGGTTCCGGTAGGGTTGAGGAAGGTGTTGGCGAAGAGGATCAGAGGCCGTCGACGGGGGCGGGGCGGCTCCGGGGGGTGTGGACGAAGCGTCTCCGGTGGGGAGTACGAATGAGCCGCTGCAGATGCGTGGCGGTTGACGAGAGTACCGGCGAAGCAGATCCGGCGGCGTGGACAAGGCCGACACTGAATGGGCTGTGGTACAGTGGTGGATGAGCAGTCTACTTGTTTCTAGGGGAGGTGGGAGGGGTAGATGCGGCCGCAGAAGCAGATCCAGTGAGGTGGACGCCGCTGGCAGTGAATGGGCTATGGTACGCCGGTGGATGAGCAGTCTAGGGTTTCGAGAGGGGAGGGGAGAAAGGGCGATGAAGTACGGACGGCGTGATGTAAGATGCTCTGGTGCTGTGGAGTTAGTCGTTTTTGCGGGAGGGGGAGAGGAAATGGGGGTGCCGTGTAGTGGGGGAACCGGAAGTTACCAAAGCAGCCCCGACCTATCATGTAGATGAGGGCGGTATTGTAACTGTTGGTCTCCGTGCACCAAGGACAAAAGGGGGATTTCGCATGCTAAAGACTAAGGTGGCAGAAATTTTAGAAGGAGGCGGGAGATTTTGCCGCCCGCGGGATCGTTCGTATCCAGTTTCAACTAATTTTGGACCGTGCTAGCAGGAAGGTCATGCTAGACTGTGTACACGGGGCACGCGTCAGCAGTTAATAACTGGTGTGAAGTCCACCCCAGAAAAAAGACAATAACTCGGGATGATGCACCGATAACTTGGACGTTCACACGGGCGCGGCCAATCGTACGGGTGTAGTGGCACGTTCACAAAAAAGGGATCAAACGCTCAGCCTATGTATTTCTCGTGTAAATAGATAATTTAGTGCCATTGGTTATTTACTTTAAACATAATGCATTGACGTGTTAGTGTAGAGGCGCACAAAAAGAAATGGATATTGTAGTCAACTACTTAAAAGTGTTACCTCATATGATTACATAGCCTCCATTTCATAAATTGCGTACCCATTGAATTCATATATGAATATTACATATATTACTTCAAAATAGAAACTTAAATCATCCAAGACTAATGAATTTGAATGCAAGAGTAACAATGGTGCATATACATGATAGCTACATTGGTTGTTTGAAGAAACATCACTGTAAGTTTGGCATATACAACTGAAAAGGTTTATTTAAATAGAAAAAAATGTGATATGTGAGTGTCCAATCTTTATAGCGTTGAATCGATATTGTACCTTTGGCCACGATACGAAGTAGATATTGACTTATGTTCAAGCGATGCACGTCCACGATCGCTAGATAGTGATACGTGAATGAATTGTGCAATCTCTCTCACACGCATACATATCTCATTTCCCTGTGGGCATCGGAATCACACACGCGCACTTCGTGTATTTCTCTCCCTCCGTCAGGGTTAAATTCGTCTTTCTACCCCGTCCTACAAGTCTCTCACACAGAAACACACACGCTCTCTATGTCTGACACGCCCACCCCTTTAATTCCGCCCACCCACAACCACTAATGTCTCAAAGTATAATAATGTCTCTCACACATATGCTATCTACCTATCCCTTAATATAGCTAGATATGTGTCACACAAACTCCTTCTCCCTACTAGCAAGATGCCCATGCGTTGCACGGAACATCAATATGCATTTGTATGAGAAGTTTATCTTATGGGAGAAAAGGATGAACGAGGGAATGCCTTATTTGCAAATGCGGAGAGGGGTGTGGGTATATTTTTGCAAAATTGCCATAGTTTCCTTCCTGTCCGTCGGATATAAATCGGATGGCCTATATTGCAGGATGGCAGGAACACCATCATCACCAACTCTATTTTTTTTATAAGAGTAGAGATATGTGAGTGTCACTGCCCCCCCACACACACCCACACTTCCCAACACCGAAGGAGTAGGGTGACACCTCGATCTTGATACTAATCTATCGACTGGCTTCTCTCTCAAACATACACACACACACTACCCGGCACCGAAGGAGTAGGGTGGCACATCGATCTTGATAATAATCTATCTACTCCTCTTTCAAACACACACACACACACACACACACACTCGCTAGTTGTGCCTCTGTGCCTACCGCGCACACTCTCGATACGTCTTTCTCTCCCTCCCCCCAACAATGACAGCAGAAGGGTGACAACTCGATCTGATCATAATCTATCAATTGGTTTCTCTCTCAAACATTGTTTCTCGGTGCCTCGCTCGGTAGCCCCCTCGATATGTAGACTTCTCGCGCACGCACAGCTGTAGTGACGATGACGCTGAACCCAGTGTGCCTTGTTTTTACCGGCCTCATGTGATAGTTTTCACCCTGTTTTCTGTTAATTAACAAGGGAACCTTTTCTTCATTACTACTAGTGAATCTGAAATCATTCGGGGCAGACATAAAATATATCACTTCAACCCAATTATCGCAACAACTATTTTAAAAGAAATTAGCCAGCTGCCCGTGCGTTGCACGGAACATCAAGATGCATTTGTATGAGTAGTTTATCTTGTGAGAGAAAAGGTTGAACGAGGGAAGGCCTTATTTGCGAACATGGAGAGACGTATGGGTATATTTTTGCAAAATTGCCATAGTTTCTTTCCTATCCGTTAGATATAAATCCGACGGCCTATATTGCAGGATGGCACGCACACCATCATCACCAACTCTGTTTTCTACTCCCTCCGTCCGAAAATACTTGTCATCAAAATGGATAAAAAGAGATGTATCTAAAACTAAAATACATCTAGATACATTTCCTTTTATCCATTTTGATGACAAGTATTTCCAGACGGAGGGAGTATTTGTCTTTTTAGAGATTTCAACAAGTGACTACGACCGGACCTTACCTACATACTCAAAAAAGTAGTCCATAATTTTGATATTACCCTCTTTTCTTGGCGGTGCAGTGCCATCTGGATACCTCATAAATAAATCAAGGACAAATCTGACCCCTTCCTGAAAAGACATACGGAGCAAAATGAGTGAATCTACACTCGAAAATATGTCTACATACACATTCGTATGTGGTAGTCCATTTGAAATCTGAGAAAGACAAATATTTAGGAATGAATGGAGTATATATAAGAGTAGACATGGAGATATATCTCCAGCATGGTCTACAACAAAAATGTGCTGGGCTGGTTAGCGCCGGATGCTCGCAACGCGATGACATGAGTTCGAATTCTGTCTTTTAACTTTATATTTTTATATTATATATTACTCTACTTATTTAATATATACTTCTTTCGCTACTATACTGACAGTGGAACCCACAGACTACTTAGAATACAAGATTAAGGATGGACTTGTTTCTTTTTAACTTTCTGTACGAAGCTGTAGCCACCCTGCAAGTCACGTGTACATTGTACATGCAATTAACTTTTTATAGAGGGACAATCATACAGGCAATTAACTCAAATGGATTGGATGTCACTCTATTATTTCCAGCATAAAGAGCATCTCCAACGGCAGCCGGCAAATTTCCTCCCGCTTCCTTAAGCGGAGGACGACATCAAACGCCAGCGGCATACATTTTTACAACTCTAACCAACCAGATGAAATTCGTGCAAACACGGACTGATTTCATATAAGCATGAAGGATTTCGTATAAAAAAGCCGGATCTTCATATAAACATGATGGATTTCATTACATTTACATGAACTAAGAGGTGCCAATCCGGCTCTCTTGTATAATTAATACTCCCCCCGTCCGGAAATACTTGTCCTAGAAATGGATGTATCTAGACTTATTTTAGTTCTAAATGGCCGCCCGCGGATCCCTTTGTCTTCCTCATGTCGCCAGACACTTGCGGGGTCGACGAAGGTCCTCGGAAGAGACGAAGCAACAAAGAAACCACATGAATCCGCGGTCGTCGCCTCGGCGGTTCCTTCATGGGTCCCAAGTGGCGGCGGCCTCCCGTGTTCTACTTCTCCTCAATGATGGCGGTGGACACGGACAAGCTGGCCACCGACTCGTCGCTCTCCACGCACCCGGCTTCTGTCTCTGCCTGCATGGCGCTGCCGCAGGCACGGGAGGCGCGGCCACCGCAGACACTGGTGGCGCGGTACGACGCGGCTGCGACGGCGCCCGTACCGGCGTGCCAGCTGCCGTGCCGGCGTGGAGCAACTCGCCACTCCTCATCGAGCTGAACTGGAGCGGCGAGTTGCTGAACCACGCGCCTGCTTGAGGCGGCAACTGGCTCCGTCAGGCCAAGCGAGGTTGGTGAAGCACCGAGCGGCCTCGCCCGTATCCGGAGGGCTCGGCGGGCCACCCAGCCGGGTACTATGCCGGAGAACGGCTCATCGGAAGCCATCTGAAGAGTGGAGAAAATGGTGAAGGAGGAGATGGTGGAGCGGCGGAGGGATGCGATTCTTGCCTGCTGTCTGTCTGGCCTCGTGTAAATAGAGGGCGGACGGTAGGAGCTTGGCCGGCGTCTGGCCTCGTTTAAACTGAGGGCGGACGGGAGGAGCTCGGCCGGTGTTGCGTTTAATTCCGGCCCGCTCATGAACGGACGTGTGGCAGGAGTAGGATTCTTGGTTTGCATGCGGGTTTAACGGAGGGGTTTAATGGAGGCGCCGGGCGTGCAGCGGGTGGCGCAGTACTATTTGATTTGACAACAGTAATGAGCCGTCAAATCACAAAGGCCCTCGCCTCTCGTGAAACCGACCGAGCTAGACTGCCCCGCCCTCTAGCCTTTTAAAAAATGTATATACTCCACTTTTTTATAGTAGTAGTATCGATGGATTGCGCCATGGAGCAAAACTTGAAATTAAAAAAAGGTGGTACATATAGAGAGCGCTCGTCGCCAAATTATGCATATAGTACTATTAAAAAGGCTTGTCACAATAATGGTGTCCAGCACAAGTGCACAACCCACCCCTCAAATTAAACTAAGCACCCTGGAATTCTTTGACAAAACTAAGCACCCTGAAATTCTTTGACAACTAAACTGCTGGCGATATGATGTTGGCCATATATACTGTACGTATATAATGTGAAGAAACGAGTGGTAGTACTATACCAACTAAAAGATGAAATGTAAGAAATACTAGTATGTACGTACTGAAGAGTTAAAGTAACAAGAAGAAACATAACATAGTTCTGCTGGGGGCTCAGCACAACACACCCCTCAAATTAAATTAAGCACACCTGAAATTAAACTTTGAAACTATTCCGGTAGACACTGCATTATTACCACCATGAGCAACGACACTGCCACCTTACTCGGAGTCCTCGTCCACGTCCTCGACTTCGTCCTTGTCCCTCTTCCTCTTGGCCAATACTTCTTTGCTTGAGCCACACACTTGGCTGTTGCTCTTCATCCAACCCTTGTAGATATTGAAGCAAAGGTAGCCATCCATTGCAGCGTAGTGGATGTGGTCTATATCTAGTACATTCCGCTGCCATGCATGACGATGAAACGTGTATGGAGGTTTCTCCAGTTTACCATACGAAGGATGAACCATGGCTCCTGCCAGGGTCAGCATTGAAGGCTGACGAGAGGACATCAGCCGATTCTTCTGGAGGTCAAAGGTGTTGCCTACAACGAGGCCTATCCGACGCAGGACTTCTTTGTCGTTACCAAAGTCTACAGTAACAAATTTGACTAGGTTGCTCTCGAGGAAGTCCTTAAAATCCTGGCACTCAACGTCGGCATGGCATATGAGGTAGACCAAGCATAAGTCATGCACGCAAACCTGGATCACGGCGGGCTTCTTCCTCTCTTCGTCCTTTAGATCCTTCTCTCGTCCCAGGACTACGGTGTACTCAACATCTAGCCCAGCGACCCACTCATCATCTGAGTCTTCGAACATGCGCCTGAAGCGAGAAAGGCATCCTTTCATCGTCGCGGAAGAACGGGTGTAGATGACGTCGAACTCATCGCCGGTGATGGTTCTAACCTTGTACTCACCGCCGATCGGGGAGATTTGGGACGCCATGGATTTGGGAGGAGGGTTAGGATTAGTGGAACTGCCGTAATGTGAATGGACGGGACGACTAGGAGCGAACCGCCGTAGTATTGAAGGACGTGCGGGGACGACTAGGAGCGAACTGCCAGCGTGCGAACGGCAGGGTAGTGGCTTTCCATTCTCCCATGATACGGGCTTCCGAGAGCCCTTGGATCTGAGATCGAACGGTTGCATGGCGTGATTCTAGACCTATGGGTGAATATCCTATCCTGGAGGGTTATTCTGCAAATTTTCAGCAACTTAGCATGCGACTGTTTGACCCCAGATCCAAGGGCTGCCAGCAGCCCGTATCGTGGTCGCGCCTACCATGATCGTCGCGTCGCTCGTGCGGTCGCGCCCTTGGAGATTTAACACGGTGCGTTAGGCTATCTGATGTTGGCATGTCATACATAGTCATCACTTAGTCACTCATACTACAACAAGGTTTTGGCTATAAGGTTGGCTATAAGTGTATTTTTTTTACTTCTCTCTATCTCTTTCTTCGTACTCCCTCCGTCCCATAATATAAAAATGTTTTTGACACTAGTGTAGTGCCAAAAACGTTCTTATATTATGGGACACAGGGAGTACTAGTATTTATTGCATTTGCCAAGGAGTGACCTCTTCCAATGAAATGGTGTTGCTAAGTTTGCTACATTTAATTAGCTATAGACTCAAAATTGTCTTTTCACCTAGGTACATGCGCTTAGCACCGTTTCTTCCTTGGGTCACCAAACTAGTCTCTCTCTTCTTGATTAACTTGCCACATCAGTCTTTATGCCTATGTGGCAAGCTTAAGCACCTGTAGGAGCAAGTAAGTACAATAGTGCGCTTTAAATTGCATTTTTGCATATGTGGAGGAAAGAGAGGCAAGGAAAAAGTGGAGAAGTGGGCTCTCATGCAAGAGCCAGCCTCTACTACATGGTGGAGCATTGGGAGAGGCACCTGTATGGAGGTGGTCAGGAATCGGCAGACTCACGCCGGTCGTAGCGCCGCAGTTAAAATGATAATGGCAAGTCAAATCACGGGGCCCCACCTGTCCAGCAGTAACTCGCTGTCAAATCACACAGCCCTACGTTTGCAGCAGCCTACTCCCTCGTCTTCTCGCGTCTCTGTCGAACCGACTAGGCGGAACTACCCCGCCTACCGCACAGGAAAAGCCCGCGCAGTATACTCCCTCCGTCTAGGTGACCAAGGTGGAGAGGAAAACGAGAGAACTTAATGTTTAGTACAGTATTTGCTAAGGCTGGTTGTAATGGTACTAGCCTTAGCAATTTTGATGAGGTGTCATAGAATTAAATGAAGAAAGAGAGAGAGTTGAGTACTATGTGTTATACATGGCAATAAATAAAGTACTACATGATACTAATATATGATACATGGCGCAGGAGTACTAAGTATTATTAATACAGTTTTGCTAGAACTCATCTAGATGAGATATAATTTGGTCTCATTCATCTTTTATAGCCATTGGATGTGATGCTATATAAGATGCGTGTGTGCTGACGTGGGTTGTATTTGTTCTTGTGCAACGAACTGACCACTACATGTCATGTTTGATAGTCTCAAGTCATTAAAAGCATACAAGCCCCACATCTCTTCTTGGTTGATTCCTCTATTTATGTCAAAAATAAGAAACAATGTGAGAGTTAATGCACCACACCTATGTGTTTACTATTTGGTTTTCGTAACATGACTTAATACTCACCTAGACGGAGGGAGTATTCGATTTGACAGCAGGCGGCGCAGTTCCCGATACGGCTTTAATGCAGACGAGGGAGGGAGTAGCGGTTCCCGATATGTTGAACGGCCAATGCATCCTCCTTCAATTAATGCATGAGGGAAGTAATGGGAGGAGGTCCGGGAAAAGAGGCTGCACGATGTGAATGCAATGCAGTTTGCCCTCATTGCCCTCATATAAAGGCGCCCCTCCATTCCAATGCATCTACCACATCGTACGCACCTAAGCATTTGCCTAAGCACCTACACTAAGCGCAAAAGAGCTCACTCCAGACCCATGGCGGCGATGCGCGTGAGCGGCCAGCGGCTGCGCCAGATGGTCCACGACGCCGGCTTGCGGCATGGCGCCGAGGATCGTCTCCAGACGGTGTTGGAGACCGGCTGGTGGATGGCCGCCGTCGACACCAACTACGACTCTCAGTTGGACCAGATGATCGTTGCCACCAGCAACAAGTTCACCGTCCTCAAGAAGCTCGCGGACGACATCGCCGTACTCCTCCAGCCCGCGCGCCCGGGCTCCTCATTGCCTGCCACCCTAATCGGCCTCCATGGCCAGAACCTCTTTCAAGCACTGGTGGCCCTGCGACTGCCTGCCGACGCCATGAAGAATGTCCACATGGAGGTCGCGCTCGCCGGGAGGTGCCTCGCCCTGCAAGAATTCGTCGACCTACACATCCACGTGTACGAGCAAATTGTGTACATAGGTATCTACAAGGCCAGTGAGGACGCTACGACGTTGGCCTTCCTCAACCGGCTGGAAGCCTTGGATGCCTTTGGTGAGAAGCACCTCGACCTCGCCACAAAATCCACCGCTCCTTAGCCGCCGGTCGGTGGCCCGGCGCACTAAGTTGAGGAGGAGGAGGTCGTACGTTCATGGATCCATATTTCTTCTTGCCTTCTGTAACCACCACTGCGATCGCATCATCGTGGCCTTAATTCTTATTGTGCTGTTGCATTCTCGTTCCAGTCAATACCGACATGTGCGATCCCTTTGCTTAATTATATGCATCACTGTAACTAGTACTCCATCCGTCAATTTATAAGTTGTGCTTACCTTTTCCATCAACTTCGTGCAACGCGCGGGCATCTTGAGAGAAACACTAGAATATGTCTATACTATCCGTATGTGATAGTCCATTTGAAATCTCAAAAAAGACAAATATTTAGGTACGGAGGGAGTAATATATTAGGAGTATATCAAAACAATAGTGATTTCTTTCAAGTTTGTGAACAAATACTACTATTCTACTACTTTGGATCCGTCACAATGCACGGGCACATTGCTGGTAAAAGGAAAAGGCCTGTAGCATTCGCGTCGCACCCCCACACGCCCGGGAATCGGGAGTACAACACGGCCCGTCCGGCACGACACATAGCTTAGGGAAGGTGTGTTGCCTAGAATTTTCACTTTCATGTCGGACCGCCGTTGAGCAAACCGACACCCCGCCCGCCGCCGGGTTGGAAAACAGAAACGAGGGGAAGATCTAGCTGTAGCACGGAAGCCAAGAAATTGTTGGAAATATGCCCTAGAGGCAATAATAAATAGGTTATTATTATATTTCCTTGTTCATGATAATTGTTTATTATCCATGCTAGAATTGTATTGATAGGAAACTCAGATACATGTGTGGATACATAGACAACACCATGTCCCTAGTAAGCCTCTAGTTGACTAGCTCATTGATCAATAGATGGTTGCAGTTTCCTGACCATAGACATTGGATGTCGTTGATAACGGGATCACATCATTAGGAGAATGATGTGATGGACAAGACCCAATCCTAAGCCTAGCACAAGATCGTGTAGTTCGTTTGCTCAGAGCTTTTCTAATGTCAAGTATCATTTCCTTAGACCATGAGATTGTGCAACTCCCGGATACCGTAGGAATGCTTTGGGTGTACCAAACGTCACAACGTAACTGGGTGGCTATAAAGGTGCACTACAGGTATCTCCGAAAGTGTCTGTTGGGTTGGCACGAATCGAGACTGGGATTTGTCACTCCGTGTAAACGGAGAGGTATCTCTGGGCCCACTCGGTAGGACATCATCATAATGTGCAGAATGTGACCAAGGAGTTGATCACGGGATGATGTGAGTTACGGAACGAGTAAAGAGACTTGCCGGTAACGAGATTGAACAAGGTATAGGGATACCGACGATCGAATCTCGGGCAAGTAACATACCGATAGACAAAGGGAATTGTATACGGGATTGATTGAATCCTCGACATCGTGGTTCATCCGATGAGATCATCGAGGAGCATGTGGGAGCCAACATGGGTATCCAGATCCCGCTGTTGGTTATTGACCGGAGAGTCGTTTCGGTCATGTCTGCGTGTCTCCCGAACCCGTAGGGTCTACACACTTAAGGTTCGGTGACGCTAGGGTTATAGAGATATTAGTATGCGGTAACCCGAAAGTTGTTCGGAGTCCCGGATGAGATCCCAGACGTCACGAGGAGTTCCGGAATGGTCCGGAGGTAAAGATTTATATATGGGAAGTCTTATTTTGGTCGCCGGAAAAGTTTCGCACTTTATCGGTATTGTACCGGGAGTGCCGAAAGGGGTCCGGGGGTCCACCAAGGGGGTCCACCAGCCCCGGGGGGCCACATGGGCTGTAAGGGGTGCGCCTTGGCCTATATGGGCCAAGGGCACCAGCCCCAAGAGGCCCATGCGCCAAGAGATAAGGAAAAGGGAGAGTCCTAAAGGGGGAAGGCACCTCCGAGGTGCCTTGGGGGGGAAGGACTCCTCCCTGGCCGCACGCTTCCTTGGAGGAAGGGCCAAGGCTGCGCCCCCCTCTCCCTTGGCCCTATATATAGTGGGGGGGAGGGAGGGCAGCAATATCCAAG
Source organism: Triticum aestivum (assembly GCF_018294505.1). NCBI lineage: Eukaryota > Viridiplantae > Streptophyta > Magnoliopsida > Poales > Poaceae > Triticum > Triticum aestivum. The sequence continues at coordinate 487,700,521 of NC_057814.1, read as the reverse complement.
CCCTGGCGCCTCCCTCTCCCTCCCGTGACACCTCTTCCTCCCCGCTTGCGCTTGGCGAAGCCCTGCCGGGATCCCGCTACTTCCACCACCACGCCGTCGTGCTGCTGGATCTCCATCAACCTCTCCTCCCCCCTTGCTGGATCAAGAAGGAGGAGACGTTGCTGCTCCGTACGTGTGTTGAACGCGGAGGTGCCGTCCGTTCGGCGCTAGGATCATCGGTGATTTGGGTCACGACGAGTACGACTCCATCAACCCCGTTCTCTTGAACGCTTCCGCTCGCGATCTACAAGGGTATGTAGATGCACTCCCCTTCCCCTCGTTGCTAGATTACTCCATAGATTGATCTTGGTGATGCGTAGAAAATTTTGAATTTCTGCTACGTTCCCCAACAGTGGCATCATGAGCTTGGTCTATGCGTAGTTTCTATGCACGAGTAGAACACAAAGTAGTTGTGGGCGTCGATGTTGCCAATTCTTCTTGCCGCTACTAGTCTTATCTTGTTTCGGTGGCATTGTGGGATGAAGCGGCCCGGACCGACCTTACACGTACGCTTACGTGAGACAGGTTCCACCGACTGACATGCACTAGTTGCATAAGGTGGCTAGCGGGTGTCTGTCTCTCCCACTTTAGTCGGAACGGATTCGATGAAAAGGGTCCTTATGAAGGGTAAATAGAAATTGGCATATCACGTTGTGGTTTTATGTAGGTAAGAAACGTTCTTGCTAGAAACCTATACAAGCCACGTAAAAACTTGCAACAACAATTAGAGGACGTCTAACTTGTTTTTGCAGCATGTGCTATGTGATGTGATATGGCCAGAAGATGTGATGAATGATATATGTGATGTATGAAATTGATCATATTCTTGTAATAGGAATCACGACTTGCATGTCGATGAGTATGACAACCGGCAGGAGCAATAGGAGTTGTCTTTATTTTTTGTATGACCTGCGTGTCATTGAATAACGCCATGTAAATTACTTTACTTTATTGCTAAGCGCATTAGCCATAGAAGTAGAAGTAATCGTTGGCGTGACAACTTCATGAAGACACAATGATGGAGATCATGATGATGGAGATCATGGTGTCATGTCGGTGACAAAGATGATCATGGTGCCCCGAAGATGGAGATCAAAGGAGCAAAATGATATTGGCCATATCATGTCACTATTTGTTGCATGTGATGTTTATCATGTTATGCATCTTATTTGCTTAGAACGACGGTAGTAAGTAAGATGATCCCTCACTAAAATTTCAAGAGATGTGTTCCCCCTAACTGTGCACCGTTGCGAAGGTTCGTTGTTTCGAAGCACCACATGATGATCGGGTGTGATAGATTCTAACGTTCGAATACAACGGGTGTTGACGAGCCTAGCATGTACAGACATGGCCTCGGAACACATGCGAAACACTTAGGTTGACTTGACGAGCCTAGCATGTACAGACATGGCCTCGGAACACAAGAGATCGAAAGGTCGAACATGAGTCGTATAGTAGATGCGATCAACATGGAGATGTTCACCGATGATGACTAGTCCGTCTCACGTGATGATCGGACACGGCCTAGTTTGACTCGGATCATGTATCACTTAGATGACTAGAGGGATGTCTATCTGAGTGGGAGTTCATTAATCAGATGAACTTAATTATCATAAACATAGTCAAAAGGTCTTTGCAAATTATGTCATACGCTTTAGTTCTACTGTTTAAGATATGTTCCTAGAGAAAATTTAGTTGAAAGTTGGTAGTAGCAATTATGCGGACTGGGTCCGTAAAATGAGGATTGTCCTCATTGCTGCACAGAAGGCTTATGTCCTTTATGCACCGCTCGGTGTGCTGAACCTCAGCGTCGTCTGTAGATGTTGCGGAACATCTGACATACACGTTTTGATGACTACGTGATAGTTCAGTGCGTAATGCTAACGGTTTAGAATTGTGGCACAAGAGACGTTTTTGAAATGTCGCAGAGCATATGAGATGTTCCGAAGACTGAAATTGGGATTTCAGACTAGTGCCCACGTCAAGAGGTATGAGACCTCTGACAAGTTTCTTAAGCCTGCAAACTAAGGGAGAAAAGCTCAATCATTGAGCATGTGCTCAGATTGTCTGAGTACTACAATCACTTGAATCGAGTGGGAGTTAATCTTCCAGATGAGATAGTGATGGTTCTCCTTAGTCACTGCCACCAAGCTATTAGAGCTTCGTGATGAACTATAACATATCAGGGATAGACATGATGATCCTTGAGCAACTCGCGATGTTTGACACCGCGAAAGTAGAAATCAAGAAGGAGCATCAACTGTTGATGGTTAGTAAAACCACTAGTTTCTAGAAGGGCAAGGGCAAAAGGGATACTTCATGAAACAGCAAGTCGTTTGCTGCTCTAGTGAAGAATCCCAAGGTTGAACCCAAACCCGAGACTAAGTGCTTCTGTAATGAGAGGAACGGTCACTAAAGCAGTACTACCCTAGATACTTGGTAGATGAGAAGGCAGGCAAGGTCGACAGAAGTATATTGGATATACATTATATGAATGTGTACTTTACTAGTACTCCTAGCAGCACCAGGGTATTAGATACCGGTTCGGTTGCTAAGTGTTAGTAACTCGAAATGAAAGCTGCGGAATAAACAGGGACTAGCTAAAGGTGAGATGACGATATGTGTTGGAAGTGTTTCCAAGGTTGATGTGATCAAGCATCGCATGCTCCCTCTACCATCGAGATTGGTGTTTGCGTTGAGCACAAACATGATTGGATTATGTTTATCGCAATACGGTTATTCATTTAAGGAGAATAATGGTTACTCTGTTTATTTGAATAATACCTTCAATGGTCTTGCACCTAAAATGAATCTCGATCGTAGTGATACACATGTTCATGCCAAAAGATATAAGATAGTAATGATAGTACCACATACTTGTGGCACTGCCACTTGAGTCATATTGGTATAGAACGCATGAAGAAGCTCCATGTAGATGGATCTTTGGACTCACTCGTTTTGAAAAGAATGAGACATGCGAACCATGTCTATTGGTATATATGCATGAAGAAACTCCATGCAGATGGATCGTTTGGACTCACTTGATTTTGAATCACTTGAGACATGCAAATCATACCACATGGGCAAGATGACTGAAAGGCCTCGTTTTCAGTAAGATGGAACAAGAGAGCAACTTATTGGAAGTAATACATTTTGATGTATGCAGTCCAATGAGTGCTGAGGCATGTAGTGGATATCATTATGTTCTTACTTCACAGATGATTTGAGTAGATGCTGAGTGTATTTACTTGATAAAACACAAGTCTGAATTATTGAAAGGTTCAAGTAATTTTAGAGTGAAGTTGAAGATCGTCGTGACAAGAGGATAAAATGTCTGTGATATGATCATAGAGATGAGTATCTGAGTTACGAGTTTGGCACACAATTAAGACATTGTGGAAAGTGTTTCACAATTAATACCGCCTGGAACACCATAGTGTGATGGTGTGTCCGAACATCATAACTGCACCCTATTGGATATGGTGCATACCATGATGTTTCTTATCGAATTACCACTATTGTTTATGGGTTAGGCATTAGAGACAACCGCATTCACTTTAAATAGGACACCACGCAATTCCGTTGAGACGACACCGTTTAGAGAAACCTAAGTTGTCGTTTCTTAAAAGTTTGGGGCTGCGATGCTTATGTGAAAAAGTTTCAAGCTGATAAGCTCGAACCCAAAGCGGATGAATGCATCTTCATAGAATACCCAAAACAGTTGGGTATACCTCCTATTTCAGATCTGGAAGCAAAAGTAATTGCTTCTAGAAACGAGTCCTTTCTCGAGGAAAAGTTTCTCTCGAAAGAATTGAGTGGGAGGATGGTGGAGACTTGATAAGGTTATTGAACCATCACTTTAACTAGTGTGTAGCAAGGCACAGGAAGTTGTTCCTGTGGCACCTACACCAATTGAAGTGGAAGCTTATGATAGTGATCATGAAACTTCGGATCAAGTCACTACCAAACCTCGTAGGACGACGAGGATGCGTGCTACTTCAGAGTGGTACGTGATCCTGTCTTAGATATCATGTTGTTAGACAATACTGAACCTACGAGCTATGGAGAAGCGATGGTGGGCCCATATTCCTACAAATGGTTAGAAGCCATGAAATCCGAGATAGGATCCATGTATCAGAACAAAGCATGGACTTTGGTGAACATGCCCGATGATCGGCAAGCCATTGAGATAAATGGATCTTTAAGAAGAAGACGGACATGGACGGTAATGTTACCGTCTATGAAGCTCGACTTGTGGCAAAGAGTATTTTCACAAGTTCAGGGAGTTGACTACGATGAGATTTTCTCATCCGTAGCGATGCTTAAGTCCGTCGGAATCATGTTAGCATTAGCTGCATTTATGAAATCTGGCAGATGGATGTCAAAACAAGTTTCCTTACCAGTTTTCGTAAGGAAAGGTTGTATGTGATACAATCAGAAAGGTTTTGTCGATCCTAAGGATGCTAAAAGGTATGCTAGCTCCAGCGATCCTTACATGGACTAGAGCAAGCATCTCGGAGTCAGAATATACGCTTTGATGGAGTGATCAAAGTTTTTGGGTTTATACAAAGTTTGTTAGAAACATGTATCTACAATAAAGTGAGTGGGAGCGCTACAACATTTCTGATAAGTATATGTGAATGACATATTGTTGATCCGAAATGATGTAGAATTTCTGGAAAGCATAAAGGGTTGTTTGAAAGGAGTTTTTCAAAGGAAGACCTGGATAAAGCTGCTTACATATTGGGCATCAAGATCTATAGAGATAGATCAAGACGCCCGATGATACTTTCAAAGAACGCACACCTTGACATGTTTTTGAAAGAGTTCAAAATAGATCAGCAAAGAAGGAGTTCTTGGCTGTGTTACAAGGTGTGAGTATTGAGTAAGACTCAAGACCTGACCACAGCAGAAGAGAGAGAAAGGACGAAGGTCGTCCCCTATGCTTTAGACGTAGGCTCTACAGTATGCTATGCTGTGTACCGAACATGAAGTGTGCCTTGCCATGAGTTGGTCAAGGGGTACAATAGTGATCCAGGAATGGATCACATGACAGCGGTCGAACTTATCCTTAGTATCTAGTTGACTAAGGAATTTTCTCGATTATGGAGGTGAAAAGGAGTTCGTCGTAAAGGGTTACATCGATGCAAACTTTGACACTCATCCGGATGACTCTGAGTAGTAAACCGGATTCGTATAGTAGAGCAATTATTTGAAATGGCTCCAAGTAGCGCGTGGTAGCATCCACAAGATGACATAGATATTCGTAAAGCACACACGGATCTGAAAGGTTCAGACCCGTCGACTAATAACCTCTCTCATAAAGCATAACATGATCGAACCAGAACTCATTGAGTGTTAATCACATAGTGATGTGAACTAGATTGATGACTCTAGTAAACTCTTTGGATGTCGGTCACATGGTGATGTGACCTGTGAGTGTTAATCACATGGTGATGTGAACTAGATTATTGACTCTAGTGCAAGTGGGAGACTGTTGGAAATATGCCCTAGAGGCAATAACAAATAGGTTATTATTATATTTCCTTGTTCATGATAATTGTTTATTATCCATGCTAGAATTGTATTGATAGGAAACTCAGATACATGTGTGGATACATAGACAACACCATGTCCCTAGTAAGCCTCTAGTTGACTAGCTCGTTGATCAATAGATGGTTGCGGTTTCCTGACCATGGACATTGGATGTCGTTGATAACGGGATCACATCATTAGGAGAATGATGTGATGGACAAGACCCAATCCTAAGCCTAGCACAAGATCGTGTAGTTCGTTTGCTCAGAGCTCTTCTAATGTCAAGTATCATTTCCTTAGACCATGAGATTGTGCAACTCCCGGATACCGTAGGAATGCTTTGGGTGTACCAAACGTCACAACGTAACTGGGTGGCTATAAAGGTGCACTACAGGTATCTCCGAAAGTGTCTGTTGGGTTGGCACGAATCGAGACTGGGATTTGTCACTCCGTGTAAACGAAGAGGTATCTCTGGGCCCACTCGGTAGGACATCATCATAATGTGCAGAATGTGACCAAGGAGTTGATCACGGGATGATGTGAGTTACGGAACGAGTAAAGAGACTTGCCAGTAACGAGATTGAACAAGGTATAGGGATACCGACGATCGAATCTCGGGCAAGTGACATACCGATAGACAAAGGGAATTGTATACGGGATTGATTGAATCCTCGACATCGTGGTTCATCTGATGAGATCATCAATGAGCATGTGGAGCCAACATGGGTATCCAGATCCCGTTGTTGGTTATTGACCGGAGAGTCGTCTCGGTCATGTCTGCGTGTCTCCCGAACCCGTAGGGTCTACACACTTAAGGTTCGGTGACGCTAGGGTTATAGAGATATTAGTATGCGGTAACCCGAAAGTTGTTCGGAGTCCCGGATGAGATCCCGGACGTCACGAGGAGTTCCGGAATGGTCCGGAGGTAAAGATTTATATATGGGAAGTCTTATTTTGGTCGCCGGAAAAGTTTCGCACTTTATCGGTATTGTACCGGGAGTGCCGAAAGGGGTCCGGGGGTCCACCAGCCCCGGGGGGCCACATGGGCTGTAAGGGGTGCGCCTTGGCCTATATGGGCCAAGGGCACCAGCCCCAAGAGGCCCATGCGCAAGAGATAAGA